>NC_143574.1:19768790-20072419 GCF_054136105.1 Typopeltis vanoorti | reverse complement strand
GTTTCATTACTTGTTCATTGGAGCAGATCTTCAAAGCCCTGTTTTTTAGGGTATTAATGACACCTAGTTTTTGTGTTGGATGGTGGTAGGAGTTTATGTGTCGGTTTCTGGTAAACAGTGAAGGAAAGACTGCCAAAAGGAAGATGTGTGAGAAGTGTATCTGGAAATGGAAGTGTGTTCTGTTTTTCAATCTCAGTTGTGAACTGTATGTGTTTGTGTTGTTTGTTTAGGTGGCTAAGGAAAGTGTCTGGCGGACATCGGGCCAGATCGCGAAAACATCGTCAATGTATCTAAGCCAGAATTTGGATTTTAAAGGAGAGGAATCGAGAGCATGTTGCTCAGAATATTCCATGTAAAAGTTAGCAATGGGGGGGGGGGGGTAATGGTAAGCCTATGGCTGTGCCTTGGGCACCACCCCAACATAAAAACTAGGTGTTATTAACACGCTAAAAAACAGGGCTTTGAAGATTTGCCCCAATGAACAAGCACTTAAAGATGAATTAAAAGTTATTAACAATACCTTCCTAAAAATGGCTACAGCCAAAATACTATCAACAACAAAATTCTTCACAAGACTTCATGTAAAAACAAAAATAAACTAGACTACAATAAAACTGTAGCCATTCCATACAATAAAGGGATATCAGGTAAAATAAACAGAATATACTACAGAAATACAACTTTAAAGCTACCTTTAACCCTCCTGCAAAATTAAAGAACTTACTCAACTCATCCAAGGATCCACTTCCTCCACTGGCCCACCGTGGAGTTTACCGTATTCATTGCACCTGTAATTTGCCCTATATAGGAGAAACAGGACACACAATTCCTATCTGAAAAAAAGGAACATAAACGGCACATTAAATTTAATAACTATAGTAAAAGAACCTTTCTGATCATGCCCAGAATAATCTAAATAGAATTAACTGGAAAGGCACTTTACATCACACCAAAACGTGGTATGAACATAAATTTAAGGAGGCATGTGAAATTCTTATCAATCACCCTAATCTTAACAATAATGAATATTCTAAAAATTCCAAGAATATGGAAGGCACATATTCTAGCTACATAACCTTTGTGCCTAAGAGTCGATTATAAATATGATTATAGGTAATCCAGGATCTTAACTCTAATATAACAACTCTCATGTTAAATTAGGACATCTCTTTTGCTGTAGTAAAACTATGTTATTACATTATTATTACATGACACCTCCAGGGAGTCCGAAGACTCATCGAGGGAAGGCACCTACTCTACAACTCTCTGTCTCCACCGCTCAATCCACCAACTACAATGAACCGCGACTACACCAACAGCATCTACCGTCAACCACCACTAGTATTTCCACAGACATCCATGCCCACAGTGGGATTCGAACCCACAGCCTTTTGGCTGGAGAGCGGATATGCTAACCACTCGGCCAACCAGGCTGGCAATATGAAATTGTTCTCTGATGTTGTCATAAATAGAATATAGCTTTGATGTAGTTATTTTATTTAATTTTTTTTTTTTTCATTAGAGGTCAGTCTAGTAGAATAACCATTGATCTAATCATTGTCTCTTTGGTATACCTTGTGTGAAATGTAATATAGCTTGTCTCTGTATATATATATATATATATATATATGTGTGTGTGTGTGTATGTATGTGTATACCTTAATATGAAGGTCAAAATGTTGGGAAATTAAAATAATTATTTCTAACATGGTTGTAGTCTCCATGATTTGTCTGAAATGAAAGTGTTAGAGCATTTGTCAGGAACAAGAGTGGAGCAAAAGTGGAGTAAGCATTACAACTTTTGTTTGTACTGAGTGATCCACTTAAGATTGTTGATAATAGCATGAAATTAATAATAATGAGTGGGATGACCTTCCTGATGATGCTTTGCTATTTCTTTCTCCTTCGTGCTTCTCTTGTTGCTTGTTCTAGTTTAAGTCCAGTGATTCTTGATATTTGGTCAATCCACCTGTTGGAGGGTTTCCTCTCTTTCTTTTCCCACATGGTTTACCCTGGATGATTATTTTTTCCAGGCAGTTGCCTTCTTTTCTACATATGCGTGTCCAAAATATTGCAGCATTCTCTTTTCAATTATGTTTATAAGTCTTGTGTGAATAATCAGTTCTAGAATACTTTTGTTTGTTCACTTTTTTGTCCAAGACACTCTTAACAATCTTCTCCAGTACCAGAGTTCGAACGCCTCAATTCTTCTTATATCATCTTTTGTCATTGTCCAAGACTCAGAAGCATAGAGAAAGATTGAAAAAAACTAAGGTTTCCACAAGCTTAATTTTGGTCTTTTTGGAGATGTGCCTGCCTTTCCAGATCTTAGTTAAATCAGTCATCACTTTCTTAGCTAGTGCTGTTCTTCTTCTTATCTCTTTTTTGCATCCATCTTTTTTTTGTTATTATCACTCCAAGGTAATTGAAATTGTAGACAATTTTAATTCCTTCTGCATCTATCTCTTCTGCATTGTTAAAAATCATTATTTTGGTTTTATCTTGATTTATTCATAAACTGTGGCTTAAGCTTTTTCATTCTAATTGATTTAGGATGGATTTCAATTCCTGTTCACTTATTGCTATTATCACTGTGTCATCTGCATATCGTAGGTTAGTAATTGTTTGCCCACCTAATTCAATGCCTCCATTCCACTTTTATAGAGATCCTTTCATTATAGTTTCGCTATGAAGGTTGAATAGTAATGGTGAGAGTATGCATCCTTGTCTTGATCCTTTTTCAAATTGGAATGCAGGGGACAACGAGTTTTTAATTCTTATTATTGCTTGATTTCCTTGATATAAGTTTTTTATGAGGGTTATTAAATGGTTTGGTATTCCTGATTCTTGCATGATATCCCACCTCATGCAATCAAAGGCCTTGGAGTAATCTATAAAGTATAGATAAAGGCTTAAGTTGAATTCCCTTGCTTTTTCAATTATTTGTCTGATGTTAGATACATGATCTCTAGTCCCTCAACCTTTTCTGAATCCTGCTTGTTCTTTTGGGATCTGATGGTCTATAAAACTTTGTAATCTCTCCTTAATAATGTGTAGTAAAATCTTACTGGTATGTGAGATAAGGGCAATGGTGCAGTAGTTTTTGGTTGTTGTGATTGCCTTTTTTTGTAGATTGGGATAATGGTGGAACTAGTCCAGTCATTTGGCCATCTTCCAGATTTTGTTGCATAAATCATGTATCCAGTTGACTGCATTCTCTCCAAGGTTTTTCAGCATTTCAGCTAGTATTGAATTAGGACCTGGGGCTTTGTTTTTCCTTAATTTTTTGATTACTTGTTCTGCTTCACTTTTGAGGATCTCTGGTTCTGTTTCCATGTTTTCCATAGCTCTTTCATCATCTTGTTGAATAGCTGTGTCCTTTTAAAGCTCGGCGCAATACTCTTTCCATCTTCTGGCTATGTCATTAGTGTCATTTTAAGATCTTGCCGTTTTCCTCTGCAATTATATTAAGTTTTGGTTTGAATATTTTTTGGTTATATCCTTAATCTTCTTGAATAAA
The DNA here is from genome assembly GCF_054136105.1 of Typopeltis vanoorti. NCBI lineage: Eukaryota > Metazoa > Arthropoda > Arachnida > Uropygi > Thelyphonidae > Typopeltis > Typopeltis vanoorti. The sequence continues at coordinate 20,068,899 of NC_143574.1, read as the reverse complement.
TCTGTTGTTTCATTAGAGTTGGAGTGTCTTTCTATTTCTTTACAGATGTTTTGGATATAGCTATTTTTATATTTTTGACAAGATTTCTTAATAGTTTTGTTCAGGTTATTTCGGTTTTGCCAATCTGTTGTTTTGTTTTTTCAATTAGTTCTAGGGGTTTCTTTTGTAATCCATTGACTATCATTCTTCTTTTTTATTGGGATGTTTTTGGCTGCAGATTTTGCAATGGTTTGTTTTAGGTGTGTCCAATATGATTCAATTCTTTGTTCCTGAGGTGTGCTTTTTTGTTTCTTGAGCTCTGATTCAATGTCCATTGTAAATTTGTTGTCCATTTGTGAAAAGTCATATCTTTTGTTGCTGTTGTTATTGTTTGCTTTCAGATGGATCTTTAAATTAGAGATTAATAATTGATGGTCTAATCCACAGTATGCACCTTGCAGTACTTTGTTGGTATTGATTTAGTGTCCTCCATCTTCTGTCAATTAAAATGTAGTCAATTTGATTCTTATATCGATTCCCAGGTGCTACCCATATGTATGGTCTCCTATTGTGCTGTTTGTGCATAGTGTTAGTGATTGCTAATTCCCTTTCAATGCAGAACTCCAATATTTTTTCTCCTTGTTTGTTTCTTATTCCCAGTCCATATTTTCCAATGATTCCATTTAAGTGATCATCGTGTGCATTGAATCCCACCTTAGCATTGAAGTCTCCTAGAACTATTCGAATATCCTTTCTTGGTATTGTATCCATAGTTTCATTTAGGTCTTTGTAGAATTCCTCACTTACTTCATCTTCTGCATTATGTGGGTGCATAAACTTGTATCAGCATTGTTGGAATTGGGTTGGTGTTTAATCTTACTGTTATGATTCTGTCACTGACTGGGTTGTATTCTTTTACTACTTTACACTCAGAGTTTACACAACAATATAAAGATTGCACATATGTTTTTATGCTTATGTTTTTATTAACAATGATGGCAACTCCCTTTTCACTGTTATGGTCTCGACCAGAGAAAAAAACACCTTGTTTCCCTGTGTTGTAAAATGACCATGTTCTTTCCAGTGAGTTTCAGCCAACCCTAAAATATGTATAAGAAAATATGTTTAAAAGTCATTATGTAAGCACACACACTGGTGTACGTTTTTTATATAATTTTGAAATGTATGTTTTTAGGCTTGAATAAAAGGCATCTCCAGAAACTGAGTTCTGATTGTGAGGTACTAGTAGGTAGTGCAAGTGGTAGAAGTTGGGAATGCACCTATTCATTGTTGTCACAGGAATCAAGGAGTATATGACATATATATTGTCATTTCTCAGTCTGTGTTTGACCAGGTTGTGAGAAGATGCAAAAAAAACAGAGGATTCACTATTTCAAAGTTTGAGTACACATTTTCCACTTATTTCTCATTCTTTATTACACAAAATCACCACAATACTCTTATTGTGTTGCAAATAGTGTGCAATATTGGTTTCAGAAATGCTCACTGATGATCACAAACAATAATGGCAGCACTGAATTTTTTTGGAACAGCATCACATTGGCAATAGGGAAATGGAACCTGGATTTTTCATGTGACACCAGAGAATAGGTAGCAATCAATGCAGTGGTGGCATAGTGGCTCCACAGATAAAGCAGACACTTTCCTCCAGGAAGATCATATTGTACCATGTTTTACTCGTTGACTTTATTTTTCAAGGAACAACAGTAAACACACATTCATTATGAGACTAAAAATTTTGGTGATCTTTTCAAAAGATGAGACTTCCTCAGAAGTTGTTTTGATTCATGACAACACTTGACCAGCACACTGCTGCTCAAACGTGCCAACTGCTCAAGCATCTAACCACTCAGCTGGCTGGCTGGGTGATTAGATGCTTCATGGCATTTGAAGTCATTAATTAATATAACATTTGTGACCTCTCTTATGCCAGCAATCACACTCAGAGTTTACACAATAGAGACTACACATAATATGCCTAATGATACACATGATTAAACTATCATTCCAGTCTTTGTCAATTTATAAATATGACTGTTGGAAAATATTAGATATTTTTTGTTGTTGTTTTTAGCTTATATAAAATAACTTCCTGAAGTTATTTTATATAAGTGTTTATATTGAGTGTTAATAAAAAAAAAAAAAAAACACCTAGAAGTTAAAATCTGGTTATTAAGTTAAATATATTGTTTAAAATATATTGTTATTTAAAATATGAATGAAAAAGCTAAGCTGTTTTTGGCTAAAAAGTATTAATTCTGTTGTTTATTTTTTGATCACTTAGGCAATTTATTTTCTAGTTTATATCTAATTATATTATGGTTATTTATTTTATTTAAGAAACACTTGCCTCCACAACTTTGAGGTCATGAAGCAGACCTTCTAGGATTAGTGCTAGAGCATTGACTGATAACATTGGACAACAAAATTTTACAAAAGTCATGCCCCGATTAATTTAGTAATTTTTTATAGAATTCGAGGTGCTAAACATAAATATGACAATGAAAATGCAAAATTGGCTATGGTTTGTAAGAGATCTGCAATAATTTCTATAATAGAGCAATATGTACTTTTCACATATACCAGTAAATGTTTACGTCTATGTCCAATGTCACTTTGCCTGTCGCTTGTATAGGTGTTCAGGATTATCCCTGATCATCTTTCTTCCTCATGATGCCTTCCAAAACAGGTGATACCATGCAGAAGTAGCAGTCATTTGCATGACTGCTTGGCTTCCTCCAAATCATAGGAACAGCATTGACACTTTACTGCCTTTTTCTGGTTGCAAACGTCACTTCCCTGCACATGTAACAAAAGTTATTTGCACTATTAACACAAGTACGAGGCATCACTACTGCTGGATTTACACTGCCAGGATTACTTGTGTAGTACTTATGACCCAGGAGTAAATGGGAGTGTAGCCCAGGAGTTACACAAACGCTTGCTCCCCCTATGAGACTTCACTTTATACTAATGATTGCATCTTACGACAACAGTATCATGACTCTGCTGCATTGCATCAGCCAATGATGCAATAGTTCCTAGGGATGTTGTGTATGATTGGCTGATGCAATACATTGCAATCAGGAGATTGAAATACAGCATTGCCAAATGATACCTATGTATGCAATGCAGACTGAGTTCTCCTAAACAACAGCCAGTTGACAGATTTTGTCATTTTCATGTTCCACACATCATAATTAGTAAAGAATCACTATTTTCATTTCAGAGGCAAATTGTGTATTGTCCAGTGTAATTTAATATCATGTCCTAAGCCTAAACAAACATTATCAAACACTTATTTTTAGTGTTGGAATTTCCTCTTTAGTCACAATGTGGGCATCTGAAATAGATAATTATATGCAATATTAATTTTTGTAAATTAGATTTCATAAATTTGTTATAGATAATATTTAGCCACAAATGTATTTGCTTTTTTGTAGGTACTTGATTTACACTCCAATAAATTTTCAACTCTTCCCGAAGGACTAGGATGTTTAGTGAATTTAAAGGTATTCTTTAACATTGTATTGATTGTTATTCTAGAAAAACATATACTGAATTCTTAATTAAACAAGAAGAATAACAAGTGTTGTTATTCTTGTTTAATTAAATATTAAACAAAATTTGCTTACATGGCTATAAGTAAGCAAACAATGTTTGCTTACTTATAGCCAAGTAAGCAAACATTGTTTTTTCTCAAAATTCTAGAAGTTTAAATGTATGAGAGATTTTGAAAATTCAAATCTTCAGGACCAATCGTATAGGATTGCACTGTGTTACACTTGCAAGGCATGGATAACCACATGTATGTTTCACGGGAAATGATAAGCAACTCTTTAATGGCTGGAAAGCTTGATGCTGAATGCTATGTGTTGTAGTTGGTGGTTGCTGCAGAAGCTGTTTTTCTTAAATAACTCGCTTTCTTTGAGTGCGTTTTTAAATTGATAATTAACCTGAGTGCATTTTAAATTAATTGTGTGCATAGTTAAGTTTTTACTTTATAGTTATTTATATATATTGATAAAGTGTACATGGATATGACATTGGAAGCGGATGTGTGCTGATGAGACAAATCAAAAACATGGAGTTTTGAATGTGAGAGAATTTGAGAGAGTAAATGACATGAATATTGTTCAGTGTAATGCTCGAAATTTTGAGGTTTCAATGAGTGCTGCATCACAACAGGAATTCTTCATGTAGCTTCCTCAGTGAGAGAGTGCAGCTACATTTCTTTCTAGTTCTCTCACTGGTGGTGGCTTTCCTTTTTGTTTCTGTATAGCCTTGTGATCCTGTCCATGATCTTATATCTTCAAGCCATTTCCTTTGTTTTTGCCTCTTGATCCTTTTCCTATAATTTTTCCTTCTAAAACTGTTAGTATCCTCTATCCTGCTGAACCTCTCAGTACATGTCCCACCAATCTCATCTTTCTCTAGATCATTTCTTGTAATAAAGATCTCTGTGTTCTCATTCTCTGTAGGAATCTGTATTTGTCACATGTTCTGTCCATGAGATTTTCAGAGTTCTCCTATAGCACCACATTCCAAAGGCTATTATCTGTTGCCTTACTCTATTCTTGAATATCCATGTCTCACTTCCATATGTGAAAATTGGCCACACTAATGTTCTTGTCATTCTTTTCTTTGTCTCGATACTCACAGAACTTCTGAGCAGATCTTTATTTTTCCAGAGTGCATCTTTAGCTATGGCTGTTCTTTTTATTTCTTTATTTTGCTTTCCATCTGCAGTAAAGTAGATGCCTAAATATTTGTATCCTGTTGTATGTTCAATTTTCATATTGTTCATGAATATTTCTGGCTTGGATCTGTTTTCTTTTGAGATTTTCATTAATTTGGTCTTTTTTGCATTTATATCTAATCCAAATTCTTTACCTTCTTCAATTAGTAGCTGTAGTAATTTGATTAATTTGTTTCTGTTTTCTGCTATTAGAATGGTATCATCAGCATATCTAAGATTATTGTATTTTGTACCATTCATACTAATTCCTATTTTTTGTTTTTCAATCTTTTTCATCACTAAAGATATTAAATAGATTTGGTGAAAGGATACAACCTTGTCTAACTCTTCTTTTTATTTTCACTAAAGAAGTCTCGGAGTTAAACAGCTGCATTTTCTGTTTGGTGTAAATCATTTTTATAATCTTAAGTACATGATCTTCTATGTAATATTCATGCCATGCCAACAGGAAATTAGACTAGAAAAATGCTTGAAGAGAACAAGGTATAATAACTAGAATAGGCCAAAAATGTATCTATCTATGTTTGATTTTATAATTAGGAGGGTACTGAATGAAATGAGAAACCAAAGCATGTTTTCAGATGCAAAAATTCATAATGTGACTAAGGCTATAAGGCTGTCACAAGCAGAATGAGTCATTGATAGGATTGCTTGTCAGAAATTGATTTAAAAGGAGATAAGTATGGATAAGAGATGATATGAAAAGTTTTTGTGGAGTGAAAAAGAAGAAGAAGAGAATCTATATTGCAGATCTGTTTTGCCACAGCATGGCAGGAATGTGCTGAGGTGGATATATTCCTTCTGGCTCTGTTATTTCACCCACTCTCTTCCTCATATACATAAATTACTTTCTCCTGCCACCCTCAAATCCTACCCACAGTTTTGCACTCTCCTTTCCTCTTATTCATATGACAAACCTTCTGGTGCTCAAACATTTCAAGATCTACAATAAGGAATCTAAACACTGATTTGTACACCAACCTTCAACAGTGTGATAAAAACCTCACTTTCACTGCTTCCAAAACACAATTTTGCCTTTTCATTGCAAAAAGCAGATCTTAATTCATCCTTTCCAATCTTTGATAATGCTCATTTCAACAGTCAAGACTTGATCTTGCTTCTCTGACTGACATGTATCTCAGATTTTCCTGACATAACCACATTATAAAAGCCTTGGCTACAAATAAATAGTCTTTTTGTTGTTGTTGTTGTTGTTGTTGTGATGTTTAGCTACTGACTGTATAAATCCCAAATCCACCCAAACTTGGAATACTGCTACAAAACTGAAAGCTTGGAATTTGGAGCGATGCATCTAAAAATTGTTCATACTATTCAGAACAGAGGAGATTAGTGAATTGATGGCCACGCTTGCTACTCACAGATGGTTGGTTTCCGTAGTGTATCTTTTCTACATATATTTCAATGTTGTGCTCTGTTCTGGCATCCAATGTATTTCCCCCTTTTGCTAACTCAGAATATCACCAGTAGCAGCTGTCCATTGTATATTTACTGGTGAATTTGCTACTTATCAGACCTACTAATCCCATTTATCGTTCATTCCATCTAATCTCTGGTCTGTGGAATAGCCTTCTTCATGAGGTATTCCCCAAAGACCTCCATCTCTTAAAAAAAAAAAAAAAATGATTTTGTGAGATCATAGTCACAAGCTTTCTAGATTTGGCATTCTCTTACCAGAGAATTCCCAGTCTAGAATTTGCTGCTTTTGATTTCTTCTAACTTACGGTTTTCATTGTCCCATGCAGTCATCTTCATCTGTTGTATTTACTGCTCTCAACATTCTGAAAATCATTTTGACCTCTTCAATGTGTTTTCCATGAAACTAGATTTTCTTCAGTTCAATTACCCAAATTGTGAAGTCATCTTCCTATGCAACCTCAGTGTTCAAACTCCAGCTGGCTTCCATTTCAGCCACCCAATCTGGAAACAATGTTTTAAGTATTTGTTATAAGTAATAATTTAACACAAATCATCCATCTACCAGCCCAAATACCAAATAATCCTCTACTTGCCCAAATTCCCTTTACCTTTTCTTAATCAGATCTCCATTCAAGTATATTGTAGAAGTCTTATCTTTCTGTAAATCAGGTCATTATCTTATGCAAGCTTCCTCTTCTCCCACAGAATGTTATGATTTGAATTACCAAGAGCAAGAGGTCACCTGAATAGTGTGCCCAGAAGAAGAACTGATTAAAAATTTAAGATTAATCTGATGTCTTTTTCCAGAAAGATCATAGAAAAATGATGTACTGTTTCTGATATGGTAGGAAGTGATTTACCTTGCTCATCTATGCAAGAACTTGAGGGTAAGAAAAATGCCAGTAGGTCAGCTTATGTTTACGCTGTAATACTGGTGCCAAATGAATCCACTGTTGCACATAATATTCATATAGTTTTTTTTGTCTGTTTCTGATAATACAAATTGGATGTTGGAAATTCTTTCTTGCAGCAGTGTTAAAGAATTTCTTTTGTAAATTGTATTGGATTCTTTTGTTCTGAAATGATTCTTCATTCTAAGTGGCTTAAGTGCTGGGGAAAACTCATGATAAAAGCTTAATGAAGCAAAACGGCATTAAGAAATGATTAAAAATAGTATTTAATACTTACATTATTTCATCTCAGTTACAGAGACATCATCAGGAAATACAGAATGAGACTTGTAACACATACAAAGATAGCACAAAACTATAACTGAAACATGTAGATAAAAGACTAGTCCTAACTAGGTGGGGCACCCTCTCTGTACATCTGTCGGTGACCTAGGATGTAAACTGGGATCTTGAAGTATTAGTGTTTCCCATATTTTGGGAACTTTTTGTGCAACCATATTTATTAAAATTAGGCTGAATTTTAAGAACAGCAACAGCAGATTCTATAAACAGCCTTTCTCTTCTAAATTTACTGTGATGGAGCATAATGGTCTTTTTCCAGTTGATTCTGTGAGCTGTATCCAAAGCATGGTCTGCAAGGGCAGACTGACTGTAGTCATGACTGCAGGCATATTTTATGTTCTTCCATTTGGATGGTAGCTGATCTTCCTGTCTGTCCATAGTAGGCCAATTTTCTGGAACAAGGAATTCTATATACAACTAGAACTGAGAAGGGGAGGGAGTCTTTAGTTTAGCAAATAAGAATAGCTAGTTTTAAATGGGGCTTGAAAGTTGTGCAAAGATTGTATTTCTTTAAGATTCTGGATATTTTTTCTGATATGTCTCAGACATAAGGGATGGTGATAGCATTACTAAATTTTTTCTGAAGTGAACGTCATGGATTGGGGAAGGATTGATTATTATTTATTATTTATTTTTTTAAATAACGAAACCTGTGGTGAGATCATAATTAAAAGAAACACACACATTAACCAAAGTGAAAATTATTTTATAAATAATTATAAATTATTTATTAAAATTAGGCTGAATTTTAAGAGCAGCAATAGGAGAAACTATAAACAGCCTTTCTCTTCTAATTTTCTTTATTTTATAAATAAACACCATAAATAAATTTCACTGTGGTTAATATGTGTTTCTTTTAATTATTATTATATATATTTTTAATATTGTAGAGCTGTAGCCATTAGATTAAAAAAAGTATGGCATATATGATTGAGTTCTCTTAAAAGAGAGGTCTAATTGGAACAAAGGTTATAAGCTCTATGGGTTAATGTTTTTATGACACCATATTGTTGAGAGGAAAGTGATGGAAAAGATCTAGCCTTTCTAGATGCCTTGGTCACCTGCCTACCTAACGGTAAGCTGTCCTTTTCAGTATATATAGGAGATTCATTCACAAACTTTCCCATTATCTCTCTCTCAACAATATGCATCATAAAAGTCGATGTGGACTCATGCTTACTCTTGACATCACTGCCACTATAAACTGTTCCTTGCTCAGAAGCTTTTGCCAGGGTTAAATGTATGCAAATAAGCTAAGAATCACTCAAAATCAAGCAATCTCCATTAAGTGCAGATATAAATAATTAAAGAGGTGTGTGCACAAGTTGAATGCATCTGTGGCTGTCCAGTGAACTAGTCTGTTATTGCAGAAATTTCAAGTAAACCGTTATAATTTTGTCCAGACTTAAGGTGTGCCAAATCATCTGTTGCTGAAAAAATCAGTGGTACACTTGTATTTGTGTTTATTGTATCAATCTGAAGATGTACACAATAATGTTGTCATCAATTTGTTCAATTGTTTTACTTTTTTATATGGTATTTTGCCAGTATTAATTTAATAATTATGAATACTACAATCCATAGGAATATAAACTTTATAAGATATTATGTTACATCTGGCATAAAACAGTCTTATGTTATCTCCACTGTTATTTATATTCTATATGAACTGTTTTGTTAAGGAAAGTGTTATTGAACTTGATATTAAGATTAGTTTTTTATTCTATGCAGATAGCACTATCTTCTTTTTTAATGCATATCTTACCCCTACAAACAGATGGAATCTTATCATACATCAGCAACATGGATTCTGTAGGTAAAATCCGGAAGTATATTACTCTCAGAAACATGGAACTTTGTGGTGATTCACATCAGATAGTTGAAATTCACTTACACATTACTGGCCTAGTTGACAAAATGATTAGCATATCTGCTTTCTAAACCAGCAGCTTATGGGTTTGAATCACATCGTGGATCTTTTGTCAGTATCATTCGGTAGATGTTTTGGATATCATTATCCAGTGTGAACCCTCCAACTTGCTTATTTCTAATAAGCAATTTGGAAGTTTCACACTGGATAATGACATCCACTTGTCTGGGCCTAAGGGAGACTAATATTGTTCCTTATTCTAACAGCCTTTTTTTGTGGGTGAAATTCACATTAAAAAGAAAAAAGTTAAAGAAACATACCTGTAGTGGAATTTGAACTGTGGCTATTGTTTGGAAAGCAGAAACACTATCCACTGAGCTGTTCATCTAAATTATATAATGATTTCTAATAAGCATTCATAGTGAAGAATTTATGGAGACAAACACATACATGTTGGAGTAATTATAATTATGAAAATTACTCTCAGGTCATCGATCATCAGGAAAACATACATATGCACAGGACACAAGCTACATGACTACATTTAAAGTAAGATAAATTTAAATGCTTTGTTAATCATTTACCCTAGCCTGTCCTCTGGAAAAAAAAATAAATAAATAAATAAATACATAAAAAAATTAATTAATTAACAAAATGAAATAAATTGTTTATATATATATCATTATAGAAAAAAATTTTTAAATAAAGTTTTAAATTGGAACCACATTAAGCACATCTCTACAGTCCTGTTATATTAAGATTTTCTTATGTTAGGGTTCTGCCATCATGTTCTGGATGCTAGATGGGTTGCAGATGGGTCTTCTAGATTCTTGGAATTACTAATCCATCATTCTTGTTTATATTTGGATGATGTTTGAGCATCTCACAAGCTTCCTTGAACTTTCTTTCAAACTAGGTTGTGGGACAGTGTAAGGACTTGGTGCCTTTCCAGTTGATTCTGTGAGATGTTTGAAGGTGCATGGTCTAACAGGCCTGTTTTACAATAGTGGAGGAATTTAATACAGTGTTTATGTTTCTCTTTTCTTATTGGTATGGTGTGCCCTGTTTCCCCTATGTAGGGGTCAGTACAAAAAATCAACAGGATAACCAAAATAGGGTAACCATTTTTCAGAATTCAAAACCAGTTTTGAATACTATAATGAACTTAATGAACTCATATAACAGGTTACACAATTTAACTATTTAGCTGTGATTTTTAGTGAAGATGACAAATCAAATATCATCATCATCATCAAATTCCTGCCATGTACCCTCAATGGGTATACAGTATATGATAGTACTACATGAAAAAAAAAATTACATCATTATTAATTTCCTATCTACAATTTTCCTCCAAATCAGTCTGTTACTTGTTAAGACTCCAACATTATCAGATCTTATATTTCTATCATCTAAAGCACTTTGTACCATATCAATCCACCTATATCTTGGTCTTCCTCTGGGTCGTTTTGCTGCCAACCTGGCAGAGAACAATTGTTTTGCTAATCTTTCCTCGCCCATTCTGTTTAAGTGACCGTACCACCTGAGATTAGCTCTGCTAACACATTCCTGGATGCTGACAATGTCAAGTTCTTTCCTAATATCCTCGTTTTTAATATGATATTGCCATTGATGCCATCTGTTCATGCCTATAATCTTTCTCAGGACTCTCATATCTGTGGTCTCTAGTCTTTGGTCAAGTGTTTTACTTCTGACCCAGCTCTCAGATCCATAAGTTAAAACTGGTTTGAACACTGTCTTGTATAGAGCTAATTTAGTGTTCCGACTAATTTCTCTCTTATTCCATATGAATTTATTCAATTGACTTCCCACCATACCAGCTTTGCTGATTCTGTTGTCTATTTCTATATTTAATTTACCATCTTCAGTAAAAATCGTGCCTAAATAGCTGAAATGTTTTACTTGTTCCACAGGTTCTCCATTCACAACACAGTTGACATTTTCAGTGATTCTGCCTATTTTCATTGTCATTAATTTTCATTAACTATTCAATTTAGTCAGAGAATCTTGAAGACTTGTAGCAGATTTATTTAGAAGTATAACATCATCCGCATAAAGCAAAGAACTGACATTAACATCTCCAATTTTGATATCATGTTTAATACCACTTTCCTTCATAATGTGATCCATATGAATAACAGAGGGGATAATGTATATCCTTGTCTCACACCAGATTTAACATTAAACCATCTTCCTGTACTTCCTTCAATTCTAACTGCTGACTTACAACTCAAATAAAGACTAAGTATTGCTTGATATAATATACCATTGACACCATATAACTGCAGCGTATTGAATAGCTTCTATCTTGGCACCTTGTCATATGCCTTTTCCAAATTGACAAAACTTAAATACAGATCTTTGTTATATTCCCATGCTTTCTCGACTGTTTGTCGTAAAGTGCAGATCTGATCCTGACAGCCTCTATTTGGCCTGAATCCAGCTTGTTCTTCCCCAAGCTTTTCTTCCACAATTCTTCTCAACCATTTCTCAAGTATACTATACCTGCATATATCTTACCAGGAACACTCAGTAGGGAAATACCTCTGTAATTCTCACATTCAGTTTTATTTCCCTTTTTATATATGGGTACTATGAGAGCTCTACTCCAATCATCAGGAATTCGTCCCTCTGTCCAGGCTTTTTGAACTATGCAGTGCAGCCACTGTAAGACTTTTATACCACCATACTTCAGCATTTCTGGTCGAATATCATCTACTCCTGCTGCCTTTCCACATTTCAAGCCTTTGATGGCTTTTTCTACTTCAATTATGGATATGTATTCCTGACTGCATGCCTGGTCAGTGTTTTTTACCACTGTGCTGTCATCACTGCTTGTTACATTTAGCAGTTTTTCAAAGTAATTACTCCATACTTGAAGGATATCTTTTTCTCTTGTTTTCATGTTACCTTTATCATCTCTAACTCCTCTTACAGCACTCTTTCCTCCATTCCTAAGCTTCTTCAACAACCTCCAGAATATTTTGCCACCTTCTTGATATTTATTTTCTATATTCTTGCCAAAGTCCTCTCATGACTTTTGTTTAGCCAGTTTTACACACTGTTTAGCTTTCTTACATTTGTCTCTGTATTCTGTAAGAGTAAAAGCTGACTTATTTGCCAGGAACTTTTGATATGCTTTCTTCTTTTCCTTCACCGCCTCTTTAACTTCCTGTGTCCACCAAGGAGTTCTGATTTTTCTATCCTTGCACACAACCTCACCACATGCCTCTCTGGCAGAATCAATCAATGTTTTCTTCAGAGTTTGCCACTGAATCTCCAAGGTTTGATTCCTGTTCTCAAACTCTTTCATTTTCTTTTCAATAATCTTTGTGTATTTTAGTCTACAGTTCACATCTGAGAGCTGCTCAACTTTTATTCGCTTTAGTACTTTCTTACATGTTATTCTTTTCAATATGAAATTTAATTTTATCCTGATCAAGACCAAATAGTGATCATTTCCAATTTCAAATCCTCTGTACACTCTGGTGTCCTGCACCAGGGAGAAAACATCACTATCAACAATAACATAGTCAATGAGACTTTTCTTATTCCTAGCCTCTTCTCTCCATGTGAATTTGTGCACATTTTTATGTTGGAACATGGTGTTAGTAATAACCAGTCCATGACCTGAGCAGAAATCCAACAGATATTTGCCATTATTATTAACTTTGCTCTTTTCTCCAAATTTTCCCAAAATATTTTTGTATGTCTCACAGTCATTTCCTACTCTGCTATTTAGATCCCCAATAAGGACCAACTTTTCCTTTTTCATTGTGTCAGTTGCTTTTTCTAAAGCATCAAAAAATTCCTCCACTTCTACCTTAGAACCTTTTGTGGGACCATAGGCACAAATAAGTCTCATTGTCCAGTTTCCCATTCTCATATTTGCCCACATTACTCTACTTGAGACTGACTGCCATTCAAGAAAATTAGCCTCGTATTTTGTGTTGAATACTATGGCTACTCCTTCTTTTCCTTGATTGTCATTGCCTGAATATAACATTTTGTATTTATTGCTCAGAAAGATCTCACCAGTTTTGATTTTTTTTGTTTCAGTCACCCCTATTATGTCGATCTGGTACTTATCTAATTCCTCAGCTAGCTCCATTTCTTTGCCATTCAGGCTTCTTACGTTGATAGTACCGATCTTTAACTCTGGTGATGTTGAGTTGGGGTTTGTTTTCAGATTTGTTCCAGTAGCTGACTTTTCGCTGTTCGCCCTCGTTACCTGGCGAAAACAACGGGGGCCTTGTTTATCCAGGCGACGCCCCAGCCGGCATGAAATTTTGTCATGTTGTACTATCATTTTTTATTTTGGTTTAACCAATAATAATACAATTTGGTCGGCTAAATCCCAAATTGCCAGCCCATCCTCGTTCATTCAGTATCAAAATAGATACCCAACAGGGTGCACCACGAGAAGGTGAGGATTGGACATTAGGTCAGAAGCCCTGGTCGGTTCTCCACATTCCTTTAAAGGCTATGTGGAGGTCTCCTCTCAGTTATACAGCTTTGACCCTTAAGCACCCCTTAAGGGTGCTTAAGGATCAAAGCATTAAATAGTATGTTATATTTTATAGGAAATTATATTTTTATTGCATGTTATACTCAAGCATATACAAACTAAACTTCATGCAAAATTGTGATACATCGTGATTTTATTTTTATTTGCATGCATGTTCCAGGTTTTGAATTTACAAAATAATAGACTAAAAATGCTACCACATTCCTTTAATAAACTCACAAGATTGGAAACTTTAAATCTGAAAGGTAAGCATGAATCTTTCATCTGGATTCTTTTATCTATTTTTTTTTACATATTTGTAAATATAGTTTTTAAGTGTTAATGTATCAAATCTTCAATAGTAATATTATATGGATCAGAGACATGGAAATTGACCAAAAAACAGGAAGCTAAATTAAACAGTTTTCTAACAGTATGTTTGCATATAACCTTAAAAATATTTTGGTCCCAATATATAACAGTCGATGAAATGTAAGTCTGCATTTTTTTTTTTAATTTCACCAGTGAAAAATAGATGGAAATAGATTGGACATGTACCAGAAGTGGATAGTAGAGAGAGAGAGATTCCAAGAATGGCTTTGATGTGGATTGTGGAAAGAGAAAGAAAAAGGTGAAGGCCTAAATTAACTTGACAGAGAATGACAGAAAAGGAAAGAAGAATGGCTTTTTGGGAGAGGTGGAGAGCAGCAGAATTATTGGCACTAGATAGAGGTATCTGGAAGAAATGGATCATGACTATGTGTAGCATGGGGTATAAAGAGGATATATAATTAACTAATGTATCACACACATCAAATAGTTATACAGAAAATAGGAAACAGTTTAAAAAAAAGTTAGAACTGAGTTGCTTTGTTCATGTGAAAAGTTTCTTCCTTGTATTAATTAGCATTTCACTTCACAAGGAATTATATTCTTAATTCTCTATTTTATCCCATATACATCTTATAATTCACTCCTAATCTGACATATGCAAACAGTAGTTTACAGATTATACAACTGTGTTAAAATAACTCTTTTTATTATCCCGACATTTCGATCTTCATATCAAGATTATCATCTGGAGCATACATAAATATACAAGACAAGCTGCATTACATTTCAAACCGTAAGCTAGAGAAACAATGATTTGGGGACAATAAATCATTGTTTTCTCTAGCTTACAATTTGAAATGTAACGCAGCTTGTCTTGTATATTTATGTAATGTATGCTCCAGATGATGATCTTGATATGAAGATCGAAACGTCGGGATAATAAAAAGAGTTATTTTAACACGGTTGTAGAATCCATAATTTCAAAAATGAATGCTGATCTCAGTGTAATACTAAAAGAAAGGAATAGTTTAGAGAAGAAGTTAGTTGATGACTATTTCTATTTTTTTTTATAAATACAAAGCATGTTCACAAGGATGTCCTCTAACTTGCATACTGAAATAGCTGTTTTCATCTTGAATATAGTTGAAGAAGTACAATGTCCACTGGCAACTTATTGTATTCATTATTATATGCAATGAGATAAACCCAGATCTCACATACTATTGCTCATTCCACTACTTCACTTCTATTAATGACCTCATGTTCTCTTTTTACCTACAATGAATTGAAAAATCTCTCTCGTACTACAACTCTTCACTCACTAACTTATGTATTTCCGTTTATCAAACTTCATCATTTCTTGAGTATTTTCAAGGGGTGGTATAGTATAAGAAGTTTACATTAGTAGTATCTTCCTATCAATAATTTTCTTCTAGTTCAGTCTGTTATTTGTTAGGTCTCCAATATTGTCAGATCTTGCACTTACTGCATCAGTCTACCTAGAATTTGGTCTTCATGTGACTTTTTCCTATCATCCAGGCCTGAAACACTTGTTTTGCTAACCAGTCCCATTCTGTTAAAGTAATCATGCATCCTATATTAGCCCTGCTCACACATTCTTGAATACTAACATTGCCAAGGTCATTTTTAATATCATTCTGCCATCGATGCCATCATTTCTTTTAATTTTTCTTTGAACTCTCATATCTGTTGGCTCCAGTCTTTGACCAAGTGTTTTATTTCTAACCCAGCTTTCAGATTCATAAGTTTTAAATCGCTTTGAACAGTGTCTTGTATACAGGGTCCAAGAACTGAACCCTGCGGCACGCTATTAGTCACAGGCCTTCTTTTGGACTCTACTTCTGAATAAACTACTCTCTGACATCTCTCAATCAGTCATTCTCCTATCTACCTCACTAATGATGTAGATAGGAGATCTATTTGAGATTTAGTTCCAATTTCAGTTATTTAGGAACTAAAAATTGTTCCTAAATAACTGAAATGTTTTACTTGATCTCCTCTTCCTTTGGTTTGAAAATGATTCTCATACCAAATTTGTTACAGTTATTCGTTTAAAGAGTCCTGAAAATTTGTACTGGATTTATTTACAAATACAACATTTTCATACATCATTTCTCCAATTTTAATATCAGGTTTAATGCCACTTTCCTTCATTATTATGTGATATATGTAGAATGATCACATTATAGGTTTAATGCATCTTTGTCTTATATTTGATTTTATGTGAAACCATTTTCTCTTACTTGAGTTCTCACAGCTGAATTAAAACTTAGGTGTAAACTATATTATGCAATATAATCTCCCATTTGCACTATATAATTGTAGTGTTTGATTAGCTGCTCTTTTGGTAACTTAACATGTCTTTTCCAGAACTTTTTTTTTTTTTTTTTTCAAAACTTCAGTATAGATCCTTGTAATATTTTCATGATTTCTTTTTTTCCATATTTTCCTATTTCATATGGTCCTTACAACCATTATTTGTCCTGAGCCTGGCTTATTCTTTCCTAAGTTTCTTTTTCATACTTCTTTGCAGCCTCAAATTTTCATACAGCAAGTCTGTTCAGTCTGAAATATGAAATTAAATGGCTTCTCCCAAAAAAATTACATAACATCTGTTAGATTCCTACATTCCAATCCAAAACAACAAAGACTCAATATGTCGAGTTCCACTTCCATATATTTCCATGATTTCAGAACCAATTTCAAGAATTCTGAAGAAATTTGATTTAACAGGCACTTATATCCCTATTAACAAAATATCCACCTATTTCCCCTCTTCTAAAGATAAACGCTCAACTATGTCTCTGCTTGGTGTATATCAAGTTCCTTGTAACTGCAATCTGTCGTACTTTGGACAAACAGGATGCTCTATAGAAAAAAAGAATACAAGAACATCAATCATACATTCTTCACAACAAATCCGATAAGTCTGAATTGGCACAGCACTGGATAGAGACAAGCCACAATATTCTCTGATCCAAGATCTGCCTTCTACACAGATGTCACTATAAATTCGAATGCCTATTCAAAGAGAGTGCTGAGACCTTTTGTATTGTATGTATGTATGTTTGTATTGTATTGTTTGTATTCCACCTTGTAAAAACTATTCCTATCAAGCCACTGAGGATAGTCTGTTAGTTTCAGACTGAAATATTCAGCAAACATTAAAATATTCTTGTGTTAACATGTTTATAATTTTTAATTTAATGTCACAAGTGTCTCACAAGAATAGAAGTCATTTTGTAGGGATTCTGTATCATTTGTCTCCTTTATCATTCTCTCTAATGTAATATCATCAGTAAAGAAGTGGATATCACTCTCCATACTATCCCATCATCAACAGTAGTCAAAGTACAGAACCCTGTGGTACAGCACTAGGCACCTTTCTTTCTGTAGCCTCAGCACCCTCCACACATCACTTTCTGATGCGTTCCAATTAGTCACTATCCTAACCATGTCACAAAATTCCAAAAGTATTGTGGTATATCCATTTCCCTTATCCAACTGTCCTGTTTTTCTGTTTTAAAACATGAGAAGATTGCAGCAAATCTGCCTTTAAGAATCCTATGCTGTCTCCTCTGTAGATGATCGTATTGCTGTCTACCCACCTTTGAATGTGATTCCTAACTGTCCTCTCCTGTAATTGAATGATCACACCAAATGTACTGACTGGTCTATAATTTGTTACATAGGTCCTAGCTTGACCCTTATATAATGAAATTTTTTTGTTCTCATTCCACACATCCAGAATCATGCATGTGCTAATACTCAAGTTGTTAAAACATGTTAGGGACATTGCTAACTCTCTTACACATTCCTTCACCACTCATACTGGTATCCCATATTTGTCACCTAAGTTATTACTACACTGTGTTTGTTTAGTAATAATACCTTGTAAGCCATTGAGAGAAATTTGAATCTCTTCCAATATGCTATTCTTTGTAGATGGTGTGAAGTTGGAAAAAACTATGAGAACCTTTTACAGCGAATCTTTTCGCTCCATGGAGTTGGATGATAATTATACATTATCACATACTTCAATTTCTATATTTCAAATTGCCAATGACTTTTTCTTACTTCAAATATTGAAGTAATTTCTTACTTCAAAAAAAGTGTAAGGTTTTGTAATTTGGAAGGTATGGATGATATATAGAATATACAGTTGGTTGGATATCTTGCAAGAAGTGGAGCAAATAAGGGATATGAGAGTGATGGCAGACAAGAACTTGAAATTTAGGAGTTGCTAAAATTGTGAGGACATCACAACAAATTATGACAGCTATGCAGACAACATTGATATGTAGCTGTTCTACAGATTATGTCACTTGAATTAAGCTGTGATTAGTCTTCTTATGGATTACTGCAAATAGATTTGCTCACTAGTTTTCAAGGGAATGAGAACATATTGGAAATAGTCTATCGAAGATTGAATTAGGTGTCATATAGTTTCAGAACTTTGGATATGAAGAAAGATTGAGGAAATATAATTTGGGGAGTCTTTTGGATTATGTTGAGATATGCTTGAAATATGAGTTGTGAAGGGGGGGGAGGTGTTACTAGATTGATGTGGAGGAAATTTTTTCATAAAATGAGAGCATTTTATGAAATATAAAATTTTATGAAAGAAGGGTGTGAGAATGGAAGTGAGAAGCAGATTTTTTTGCATAGAGTGGAGAGATATAGCAAAACCACCTACAATGAAATTTTTTTTTTTTTTTTTTTTGACTTCATGGAGTCTGATAATTATAAATTGTTATCAATTGCCACATTTCAGGTTTCTGATGGTTGTTTCTTACTTCAAACATTGAAATGTCCAATAGCGTTTCTCTTGAGAACTGCTACATGTCTGCTACAATCTTCTTTCCAAGTAATTGCTCCAGACATCCATAATATCCTTCTTTTCAGTTTTTATGTCAATGTAATCATTCATCCTATATTTTTTGGTATTCAGGTGTCAAGTTTATGTGCATGATGGAAGAAAATTTTAATAACAGCATAATTCTGGGAAGAGTTTTAATAACAGCATAAAGAAAGTTTTAATAACAGCATAATTCTGGGAAGAGTGATGATCATGGCTAAAAAATTTGTGGTAAACATTTTTGGCGTAGGAAAATTTGCCGTAAACATTTTCATCGTAAGAGATTTTCAGCACAAGACATTTTGCATTAACTTTTGTAAATAATCAATGGATGATAAAGGATATTATAAAATCATTAAAAAGGCAAATCTTTATTAAGATGAATGCCAGTGATGCATAACATAATGAAATCATTTAAAAATTAAAAGAGATTAAAATTAAAAAGAAATTAAAAGAGATGCTGCATAGATAATTAACTTTTTGCTGTGGATTGTAAATTCAACAAATCCATCAGTAACATTGCTCATTGGAAGAAATGCTAATACTGTGAAGCATTTAATTTTCCTGTTGAATTCAGCGTCTGTTTGATAGTGTAACTTCAAACCAATGGCAACAATTTTGCGATAAAGATTTTCTGCCATATGAAATAAACAACCTGTTATAGTTGTTGATGTAAATATAGTTGCTTTCTCGAAGTCAACCATTAATGTTTCAGGATTTAATGATCAACATAAGCCCTTTAAGGCACTGAATAATCTGCTGTAAATTAATTCTGATTTGCCAGGAAGCAAAGCAAAAAGCTGCCGTGGAATCCTTAGGGGTCTCATGCCAGTCCCAAACCTGGATAAATGAGGAGGGTTGGTCAGATAAGTGTCAGTGCTCTGACCATAAAGAAAAAACACGATTGTTATCTGATGTCTGTATGATCAACAGCTACAACATGCCAACATGGATGGCGCCCAGATCATTGAAGTCCGTGATATCAATCGATCGATTCCATATCATACTCATTACCTGGTGGTGATATCTGCTTCAATTCCTCAGTCAGTTTCCCGACATTATCTAAATCTATTTTTTTTTTCATATAACTCACTACAGTATCTTGTCCATTGCTGTACAGTTTCATCAATACTTTGCCTTTTTCATTTATTAATGAAAAAGGCAAAGTATTACCACCTTCTATTAATGGTTCTAATAATTTTATGTCTCCCTAGTTTTATGCTCTCCATAGTACTGTTCTCTAACTTTTAATAAGGGAATACCGTGAGTAGACATATAAATACAAAATTAATGATGGAAAAACTCACTTAAAAAGAT
This sequence comes from Typopeltis vanoorti, assembly GCF_054136105.1. NCBI lineage: Eukaryota > Metazoa > Arthropoda > Arachnida > Uropygi > Thelyphonidae > Typopeltis > Typopeltis vanoorti. The sequence continues at coordinate 20,048,523 of NC_143574.1, read as the reverse complement.
TTTTAATAGTATAATTTTCACCTATGTTACAGGAATCTTAAGTACATTTTAAGCTCAAATTGAACAATAACTAACAATTCCAAAAGGTGCCACCTAAGGAGCTAGCATAAGATAACTGAAAAGGTCAATAAAATTTCCTAACAAAAAAAAAAAAAAAACTATATATACAATAAAAAGTTAGGAAAGATTAGCTGATTTGTAAAGTGCTTCTCCCATAAAGGGGATAAATGTAAACCATCGGATCTGTTTAAGTTAGGAGAGTGGAGTAAAGTTTCACATGTTTCTTTATAAAGCCATTCTATGAGAAACCAACTTTTCTGGACTCTTGTCTTTTTCCAATGAACTCTATACCTGGTTAAGATGGCATGTTCTGCAAGTCCAGACTGTTCAGGTTTAAGGTACTGAATATAAAACTGGTGTTCTTCTAGTCGAATAGAGGCAGATCTTCCTGTTTGTCTGAAATAAGAGAATTCACAAGAGCAAGGAATCTGGTAGACACCTGGATAATTAAGATGTGGAAGCTTGTCCTTGGGAGAAGTGAGAAAGTGGAGATTTTTCTGACTGGTCGAAAGGCAACAAAAATATTCAGTGGTTTTAAAACTTTTGCTATACATTCACTAATGCCGTGTACATAAGGGATAGGAATGCACGTTATTTCTTCTTTATTTGAAGAGGAAGATATATTAAAACTACTCAAAGCTCTTTTGATGAAGGAATTCTTGTATCCATTAGATAGAAAGGAAGAAGTAATATATTGCAATTCTTTCTGTAATAGATTGTCTGAAGAACAAAAGGAGTGGGCCCGATGAACCAGTTTTTTAATAGTTCCTGCCTTTTGACTGGGATGGTGATGAGATTCAGTATGGATATCATGGCCAGTATGAGTCTTCTTTCTATAGACTGAGAAATGTAGGTTACCATCTGGTTGGCAGAGAATTAGAAGATCTAAAAAGGCTAACTGCTTATTTGATTCTATTTCTAGGGTAAACTGGATTCTTGGATGAAGTGCATTTAACTTAGTGAGAAACTTGAAGTTCATCAGAAGAGCCATTCCAAATAGCAAAAATGTCATCCCCATATCTAAACCAATGAGTTGGTCTGGGAGAAATGTTGTCAAAGATACATTTTTCAAAATGTTCCATAAAGAAGTTGGAGATAGCAGGAGAAAGAGGATTGCCCATTGCTGTTCCTTCAATTTGTTGATACAACTTATTTTTAAAGGAAAAATAGCCAGAATGTATTAAAATTAATCAGATACTTTTACAATGTCTGAAGGAAATTCCTGTTGCAGTAATTCAATATCAGATAAAGGAACATTTGTAAATAAAGAAACAACATCTAAACTGATCATGATATCAGAAACGTCCAAATGAAGATCTGAAATTTTATTTTTGAAATCTAAAGTATTTTTTATATAAGTATCAGTTCTTCTAGTTGAGGAAGTGAGTAAATTTGATAGAAATTTTGTAAGTGGGACAACCTATACATCTACAACTGGCTTAAATGGAATGCCTGGTTTATGAACTTTCGGAAGACCATACAATCTAGGTGGATGACCGAAGAAGGCTAAGTTTTTTCTTTTGATCTTCATTCCAAGTCGATACATTATCTATAAGAGAATTAAGTCTATTCAATTGACTCCCAGTTGGATCTGATGTAAGAGGCATATAAGTTGAATAGTCACAAAGTAAGAGACATTTTTCTCTCATATTCCTTCCTATCTTGAATAACTACAGCCTTCCCTTTATCAGATTTTGTAATAATTAAATTATTGTTATTCTTCAGTGATTTCAATTCAGAGTAAGAAAGATTAGGACGAGGAGGCTTGGTATTAAAGAGAATTTTCGCACATTCAAAACGTAACCTGTTGGCTATTTTTTGGGATAAGGATCGAATACCTTTGTCTATGTTGTGAAAAAAATCCATAAGGGGAACCTTATTAGGAACAATGGCGAAATCATAACCTTTTGATAAAACAAAACGTTCACTGTCTGTTAGAGGACGTCCAGAAACATTGATAACTACTTTATCTGTATCAATAACATTATTACTGGGTCTAGGTAGGCTGACCAGAGATTCAGACTTGCTTTTTAACTTATCACGAGAATCATTAAAGACCTTTAGGTAAGAATTCAAAGATATACGTAATATAGTGTTAATAGTTTCAACCATTAAAACAGATTCTAGGGTGTTCTTGATGTCCATAATTTCTCTATTTAAGAGGGCTAGAGACTTTTTAGCTTCATGTAGCTGATAATTTAAAAGAGACTTACTAGCTTTTACATAGATCCAATGAGCTTTTGGGGACCTGAAAACTTCTTTTATTTTACAGCAGGCAGGAATAACCTGAGCCATCTTACATCGCTTTAGGAAAATTATTCTGTTAATGCATTTAGCCTTCTTTACCAAAACCGTATCTAGCAGATTGTTTGGAAATAGACTCTCTGTAAAGTCTTGCAATAACTTTTAATAAGGAAATACCGTGAGTAGACATATAAATAAATTAATGACAGTAAAACTCACGTGAAAAGATTTTTTAATAGTATAATTTTCGCTTGTGTGTCACAGGCATCTTCAGTACATTTTAAGCTCAAATTAAACAATAACTGACAATTCCAAAAAATCACCACCTAAGTATCTAGTGTAAGATATCTAAAAAGATCAATAAAATTTCCTAACAAAAAAAAAAAAAAAAAAAAAAAAACCTGGTGTTCTAGTCTATTCAACTAGAAGAACACCAGTTTTATTTTCAGTACCTTAAACCTGAACAGTCTGGACTTGCAGAACATGCCATCTTAACCAGACATAGAGTTCATTGGAAAAACGCAAGAGTCCTTCAGAAAAGTCAGTTCCTCATAGAACGGCTTTATAAAGAAACGTGAAACTTTACTTCACTCTCCTAACTTAAACAGATCCGATGGTTTATGTCTATCCTCTTTATGGGAGATAGTGCTTTACAAATCAACTAATCTTTCCTAACTTTTTATTGTATATATAGTTTTTTTTTTTTTTTGTTAGGAAATTTTATTGACCTTTTTAGTTATCTTACACTATCTCCTTAGGTGGCTCTTTTTGGAATTGTCAGTTATTGTTTAATTTGAGCTTAAAATGTACTGAAGATGCCTGTGACACAGACGAAAATTATACTATTAAAGAATCTTTTTACATGAGTTTTTCCATCATTAATTTTGTATTTAGTACTGTTCTATATTATTGCATTGGGCTTCTAACCATTTCATCTTATCCATTCTGACTGCTTTTTTCATCTCATCGCTTTCTTCTATGTTGCTCCTCTATTTGTTCTGATGTATCGCTTCTTATCTTCAACATTCTTTTCTCCTCTACTGTTTAGTGTTTCTTGTCTAATCCAATACTTCTTGATCTTCTCTTCTTCTGGTACTGTTTCTTCAACTGCATCTTCTATCGCCTTCATTACTCCTTTCACTCTTAGATTTGAATTTTTTTCTTTGTCCACACTTTTAAGTTTCTCCTCTAACACTGTTCTGTATCCTCTTCCTATTTCTGCTTCACTTATTCTTGCTGTATCTCTTCATTTTTAATGATGGGGTTTATATTTTCTTTTTAATTTCAACTTGAGTTTGCAATCACTGAACTATGATCTGAGATATCTGCTCCTTGAAAAGTTCGACACTGCTGTACTGATGTTATCCATTTTCTTTTAATCTTAATCCTATCAATAATGTTCTTGGTTTTCCCATCATTTGATTGCCACGTCCATTTTCTACATTCCTTTTGCTGGAATCTTGTGTTACAGATCATCATCTCGTGATCCACAGCAAATTCTAACATTTTTTCACTCGTTCATTTCTTTCTCTGAAACCATATTTTCCCATGACTCTTTCCCAACCATCATTATTTACATATTCCGACTTTGGCATTCCAGTCTCCTTCAATAATTAGTATATCTTGCTTTGGTATTGTTTCTGTTGTCTCTGTCAGATCTTTGTAAAATAAGTCATTATCCTCACCTGTGCTGTCAGATGTGGGTGCATATATCTGGACTATTGATGTGTTCAATGGTTTGCTTGAAATCTTGCTGCTATGATTCGTTCATTGACTGGTTTGTAGCCTAACTGCCTCTCTGGCTCCTTTGTTAAGAAGGAAGCCAACTCCTGCTTTGTGCTTTGTTTCATGCCCTGACCATATGACTTTGCATTCATTTATCTCTCCTGATGATGTCCATTGCATCTCCGGCAGTCCTAGTATATCACACTGATATCTCTTAATTTCCTCACAAAGTAATTCTAGTTTTCCTGACATTCAAAGTGTCCATACATTCCATGTTCCTGCTGATAATAGTTCCGTTAGTTTCTGTTTCTTTTCGGTATCCCACTTTTCAATCCAATCCTGATTGCTCGATTGGTATCACGGCCCTTGTTGATCTGGGCGACGTCCAAGCCAGCATGTTGTAGCTGTTGATCATATAGGCATCAGATAACAGTCGTGTTTTTTCTTTACAGGCAGAGCATCGACATTCATCTGATCAATCCTCTTCATTTATCCAGGCTTGGGACTGACATGAGACCCCTAAGGATTCCATGGCGGTTTTTGCTTTGCTTCCTGGCAAATCAGAATTAATTTACAGCATATTATCCAGTGCCTTAAAGGACTTATGTTCATCATTAGATCCTGAAACATTAATGGTTGACTTCAAGAAAGCAACTATCAGTGCTTTTTCTAACATATTTACATCAACAACTATAATAGATTGTTTATTTCATATGGCACAAAATCTTTATCGCTAAATTGTTGCCATTGGTTTGAAGTTACACTATCAAACAGATGCTGAATTCAACAGGAAAATTAAATGCTTCACAGCATTAGTATTTCTTCCAATGAGCAATGTTACTGATGGATTTGTTGAATTTACGATCCGCAGCAAAAAGTTAATTATTTATGCAGCATCTCTTTTACTTTCCACAATCTTTAAATGATTTCATTATGTTATGCATCACTGGCATTCATCTTAATAAAGATTTGCCTTTTTAATGATTTTATAACATCCTTTATCATCCATTGATTATTTATAATCAATGTTAAAAAATTAATGCAAAATGTCTTATGCTGAAAATGTTTTACGGCGTGTAAATGTTTTCGGTGAATTTTCCTAGAACCGGTGATGATGTGATCTATCATTGATGTACTTATCATTAGGAATTGGTTTTCTGTAAACACAGAACTGTAGAACTATAAACAGACAACTGGCATCAGGTTGTTATAAAATGAGGACATCCAGAAATGGGAGACACTTGTTTTCTTCTACTTCAAGGATATTTTAATTCTTAGTGTACCAAATTAATTTTCGCTGGAAATTCATGAAGCTCTCACAACAGTTTCAAATAGCAAATCAAAGACTTTGGAGAAAAATTATTAATCATCTTTTGTTCAGAATTTTGTACACATAATAGATGGCAAGAGCTGGAGAAATAGGAGAACACATAGCAGTTCTTTCTATCTGTTTATAAAGTTTGTTTTGACAAGAAAAATGACTGTTGTTTATGACAAAATCTAATAATCTTATAACAAGAGGAAAGTCATTACTTATTAATTCGTAGTCTGTCAACAACGATGTTTCTGAAGAGTGAAACCACATCAAAACTAATTAAAAGATCTGAGACTTTATTCTTGAAATCCTCAGAATTTTTAATAAAGGAGGAATTCCCAGTACAAGAGGAGAGAAACTTAGACAAATGCTTCATGAGTTTGTAATTCAGCAACCTATAAAATTTACAGTCACTCTTAAAAGAACATTTTCTTTATGAATCTTAGGAAGGCCATAAAGGCAGGGAGCTCTATCTTAGTGAACTCTTGATTTTTTAAGTGTCTTCATTCCACGATTGAACTTCATCCAAAACATAGTTTGTTGAATTGGATGGCTGCAGATGTCTATAAATGAACAATCCTGAAGTAGAAGATAAGGCGTCTAAAATAGTTATTTTTATCATGGACAATAATTGCACGTTTTTTTCTCATTGAGAGGTCTGACTGAATGTGAGATCTTGAAACAAAAGATGGAGATCTTGAAATAGAAGAGTTTTTTTTTTTTACATGACAAGAAGGAAGAGTACAAGGGCTGGAGACAGCTCTTGTACTGTGTGATAAGCAACTATATGAGGACTAGATTTTTGGCTTGAAGAATGGTGAACAGGTGTGGATTGCCTGAGCCAGCGGTGAGTATTTTGTTAGTTAAAAAGTTGCAGGACAGTTATGATAGATATTATAATAGTAGTTAGTTTTGGTCCTTCCACTATAATAGTGTAAAGACCAATTCAATATAAGTCTTTTTACTTCACAAAAGTTAGTAGAATGGTTCAAGCATAGATAAATTTTATTTTTTATAATATTTTGAAACATTGTATGTATTTCACAAAATTTATTTATTAGTGAAACTGAGTCTAAGTGCATGCATAATAATTATCGAGGTTGTTAGTAGGTATTGTAGTGAATTTTGAGTAATATAGTTACTTTTTGATTAAGGTAAAATGGTATTAGAACTAAAACAACCAAACATGCATTGCAAAAATCTAACATGGTGAGCACTGTGAATTTTTCTCAGATGGTTTGTTATTGTTGGTAGCATAATATGTATGCATGGGAGAATGTGGAAGATCTGTTTGAGAGATTGAACAAAAGAAGTGAGAGGGATCTACTGTGGTGATTTAAATGAAATTTGAAAATGGGAAGTGAATGTTAGAAGTTTTTTCCCACTTGGTTAGACTAACAAATTTAGTTTACTCCTTTATCCAAGTGTAAGCAAACAAAGTTTGCACCTGAAGTATCTTCAGGACTGAGGCAACTAGTGGTAAAGGTGGACCAAGCTCTCATCACTAATTATCTTAGTATCTCCCATAATGCAAAGCACATCTCCTTGCAGACATGTATAGCGCTATGCATTAAGGGAAAGGCCACTACCCAGACCAGGTTCGACCTTTATTGAGGTCTTGTCAGTGGGAGCCAGACCCAGAGGTGGTGATACTGAGGTGGAAGCAATGGAAAAGTCATATTTACATATAATAGTTGCCAAAAGGTGTCTCACCTTATTAAGGCCCTTCCCTTAATGCATAGCATTATACATTTCTGCAAGGAGATGTGCTTTGCATTATGGGAGATACTAAGACAATTAGTGATGAGAGCTTGGTCCACCTTTACCACAAGTTGCCTCAGTCCTGAAGATACTTCGGACGCAAACTTTGTTTGCTTACACTTGGATAAAGGATTAAACTAAATTTATTATAGTCTAACCAAGTGGAAAAAACTTTCAACATCTTTCTCTAAATCCAGAGTAATTTAATAATAAGGTGAGACACCTTTTGGCAACTCGTATAGGTAAATATGACTTCTCCATTGCTTCCACCGTAGTATTACCACCTCTGGGTCTGGCTCTCACTGGCTAGACTTCAATAATGGTCAAAACCTTCAATAATGATTTGCGTAGTGGCCCTTTCCTTAATGCATAGCATTATACATGTCTGCAAGGAGATGTGCTTTGCATTATTGGAGATACTAAGACAATTAGTGATGAGAGCTTGGTCCACCTTTGCCATGAGTTGCCTCAGTCCTGAAGATACTTCAGGTTCAAACTTTGTTTGCTTACACTTGGATAAAGGATTAAACTAAATTTATTGAAGTGAATGTTAGATGAAAGGCCAGAAGGCAGTGTCAAGAGTAAGATGGAGAACAGTATCAACTGTAAGGGAATAGGCATGCACAGAATGTGACTGAATACAGAAGTTACTGGATAAACAAAAACAAGCATGGTCGATTGAATAGAAGTGAACAAAAGTGAGTCTGATGGAGCAAAAGCTACCATGACAGTAGAATGGAAGAAAGCCTCACTGACAGAACAACAGCAGGAGCAATTACTGATATGAAAGTGAGAATGATTGCTGGAATGCAAGAGTTCAAGAATGAAATGATTAAGATGAGAAATGAAGATGATGCATATGCAAAATTAGATTTGACATTTAGTGGATATGAATGGATGAGTATGAAATAATTAAATTAAAGATAGTGGAGAAAAAAGAAGTGGCAAACAGTGATTCTGTTATTAATTGATGAGAGGATATTTTCCAGAAGGGAGGATGAACAGGGTGATTGATGCCCTGAATATGAGAAGTAGCCATGCAAGGGAGTTGTAGGAATGAATCATTATGCATAGGGAGTTTATTGAGGGAAGTGAAAGATGGCAGTGGGATAGAAAGTTATGTGTTGTTGGTGTGTTGTCCAGATATAGCAATGATGAGTTAACACAGCAAACAAAAGTCACAAGTAATATGCTAGCGAAGCTGTGTGAGGAAAAAGGGGTGCAGTTTATTGATGTGCGAAATGCATACGAGGGACAAATGGAGTTGTATAAAAGAGATGAATTACATTTAAATGTATTTGTTATGAATCATCCTGAGAGATTGTTGCTAGAAAGAAGCATGGTGTGAACAAGGTATCAGCAGAAATTAGAAGCGATTTAAATAAGCTGGAAAGTCAAGCATGAGATCAAAGGGTTTGGTCTCGCAAAACCTTTGTGAAACCAAAGGATTTGTGAATGGAGATGAAGCAGAGTGTGAAAACAGGAATGCAATCTTTGAAGGAAAAATAGCAGTAACCAGGGAGATACAGTATAATGGATTCTGGAAGCAGTAATGAAACTATTTATAGGGATGGTCAGCATAGGAATGGGATGGCCTGGGATGCATGGTGAGCAGTTGAATCTTAGTAGATATATGGCACAAAGGTAAGCAGATAAGAGCAAGTGTGGAGAAGCCAGAAATGAGGGATGACATTGTTAAGGCTGGTTATGGACCAAGAAATGAATTGCTGTGCTCATTTATGAATGCCAGGAGTATCAGCAGTAAGGGAGATGAAATTGTTCCTTTGATTAAATTTATTTGCCTGAAAATAGTTGGAATAAGTCAAACATGGTTAATTGAGAATGGATATGGTAAGATATGATGTTAATCATCAGGAGAGAAAGGGCAAGGAAGGAGGGGGTGTTGATGATGATGGTGAGAGAAATATGTTTAACACAAGATTGAGATACAATGAGAAGATAGTGGCCATTGTTTGGAAGCAGTATAATATGTTATTGTGGAGGTTGATAGGATAAGGTAGTTCAGTGTTGCTATGGGCTTGGGAATGTGGAGGATGCAGAGCTATAACTAACCTTTCTTTTGCACAAGGTTTTGATTTTAGGTCTCTCTTTTTTTTTTTTTTTTTTTTTTTTTTGAAATAATGAAAATATGCCATAGCAGTAAAGTTTATTAATAAATTATATATATATTAATATTTTGTTTATTAATATTGCAGATATATAATAGTTTTAAATGAAAATAAAAAATATTAAATGCATTAATAAATGCAGTTATTGAATTAAATTATTAAATGTAATTCTTTAATTTTGATTTACTAAAACTTAATTCACATGATGTAGATAATTTGAAACCAGAAGAGTGAGGAATATTTTTAAGTAGCATTAAGATTTGGAATGATTCAATATGGAGCAGACCAGCCAGAAGAGTTACAGCTGCTGTGTACAGAAAACAAAGTCTGAGTATGAAAAGAATCTTGCATTGCAAGCTAAAGACAACCCAAAATAATTCTGTTACTGCAAGTAAAAGAAAGAATGACTACTGAATGCAGATGGTATGAGGGTGACAAATGCAGAAGAGATTGTTCAACAAATGAGTGCCTATTTTGCTAAAAGTTATCAACTTGGTGTGTGCAACTTCAGCTCACTGCTGCCATTTCACTGGATGAAGAAACTCAGAACTGTTGCACAAACTGAATAAGAATTCTGCAGTAGGGATTGATGGGATATCAGCATGGATGCTAAAAAAGTGTTCAGCTGAACTGACTATTCCTTTGATCAGGCTATATAATTTGAGTCTCAGAGAACAGGGAAGATTCTGCAGGAGAAGAAAGAATGTATGGTAATCTCATTGCACAAGGGTGCAAAGATTGATATATCCAGATGTTGACCAATCAGTATCTGAGGAGTGATGGTGAAGATTTTAGAATAGATCTTGCATACAGAAATGGGTTGGCAGAGGAACTATATTTTGCAATGAATAGCATGGGTTTACTAAGGGAATGTCATGTTTGAGCAAGTTGCTCACATTCTATAATAATGTGACTATTGAGCTAGACTGGGGATAGCCTTAGCAAAATCCCCAAGTATACACCATAATACTTGGGGATTTTGCTAAGGCTTTTGACAGAATACAGCTTGGAAGACTGTTGCATAAATTGGAGAATATGAGTTTTTATTATAAAATATTAGCATGAATAAGAGGATGGCTGACAAAAAGTGGTATAAAGGGGATGTGAATCTGCAAGATTTAAGGTAACTAGTGGTGTATCACAAGGATCAGTCCTTGTTCCACTGTTATTCAATATCTGTACATTAATGACATTAGGAAGGATTTGACAGGAGACATACAGCTATTTGCTGATGATGCAAAGATAGGCAGGTGAATTGCACTCCACTACTGATTACTGATATGCAGTACTTGCAGATTGATTTGAATAGGCTGGAATTGTGGGCATGTGAAAATGGCCGTCATTTCAGTGCTGATAAATGTAACGTAGTTTGATGTGATTAGATATCCAGTTTTGTGTTATATCGGTGGAATTATGCTACAAGAAAATATTAGGCTAGTGATCTTGGAGAGTTAATAGATAGAAAGTTAAAGTGAAAGGATCATATAGCAAAGATTGTAAATACATCATCATCAACAACCATAAGTCCAATGCCTGTAGGTGTCTGCTGCCATCTTGATATGATTAATATAAATACAACTCAGAGAATAATTGCAATCCTGAGATGAACCTTGATATGTAAAGATAAAGAAATCATTTTGACTCTTTAAAGGGCCTTCATTATACCTTGCTTGGACTATTGTGCGCAGGTCTGGTCTCTATTTTCACGGTGATTCTGATACAGTGGAGAGAGAGTGTGTGTAAAAAATTATATCAGGATCGTGGAATATAGATTATGAAGATCACTAGCAAACAGGAGAAAGGGTGGTGGTGATATGATTGAGATCACAAACTTCAAGGGTCATACAGGATATCAGTAGATGGAATTTTTCATTTTCTGGAGGGCAGGGAAGGGATGAGAGGCAGGGGGCATCCTTGGAACTTGAGAATGTTATTGAGAAGTAGGTTATAGCTTGATTTTTCTCTCATTGAGTGGTGTTTGATTGGAATGAATTGCTATTGGGAGTGGTGAGTGCAGTAGTGCGAATGTTCAGAACAAGTTTGATAGCTGATTCAGGCAATATGTGGTCTCTTAATGAGTTGTTGACTTCCTGGTGGTCTCTCTCAATAATAAATAAACATAATAATTTTAATTGTAATTTTTTTGCTTTCATTTCAGGAAATTCATCGATGATATCGTCATAATAAATTTTGCCATTTCATATTATATTGAAATTATGGAAATTGGCTGAACATTCTTATCACTTAATTGATCATAAATAATTGTGCATTAATTTTAATTTACTAAAGATTTTCTCTCTCTCTCACACACACACACACACAGCAAAGACTAGAGATGTGAAAAGCTTGCAGTATAGTAAGCAGAATTGCAGTTTTAATTCCTTGTGGTGAATTTGAAAAATTGGCTATTCTATATTTGAATAAATTAGTGATTAAAAAGTGAAAGCAAAAACATTATTTACTTATATTCTTCTGTAATGTGTTGTTGTTAAGTTTGGTGGATCAGAGTATACGATTTTAAAAGCAGCTGACAATATTCTTATATCAGGATGGACTGCTGTGCAAAGATTTGTCTGGTTTTCAAAGAGGGATGAAGATGTCTTAGAGAGGGTTGAGAGTAGGTTTACTAAGTCAAGTCAGGTCTATGAAATGCAGGATATGGGGACATATTGTGGGAATGCAACTTGCAGAGTGTTTTTCATAGGTGTAGGGGGTATTATTTAGACAAGTTGGTGAGAGGTTAGTACCAGGTTGTTACCACTCAACAATGTTAATAATAGAATCTTTATTAAGTATTTAAGAAATTGAATCTTAAGAATAATTTTTAATAGTGGTATATTTAAATGATTCAGAAAATGAATAATTATTCAAATATAACAGGTGAAATCTCTGGATCTTCATTATAGGATGAAGAATGAAGTTTCTTGTGTAATTGTGTGGAAGCAGATTTGTTGCTGAGATTTAGATTTCCCTTTGAGACTATTCATTAACTCAAAATAATCAAGAATTTATGTGGAAGATGTGTTCGGAGTTTCAAGAGCAGAATTAGCCACAGGGCTCTTCCCTCACCTGATTTTTATCATGTCTGTTTGATTCTCTGACAGAAATATGTTAACTTCTGCATTTGCAGGCATCTTGTAATTAATATCCAGTTTTTAAGGTTTCGAATGCATATGTGAATGAGAAGGACCACCGTAATTTTCTTTAATATGTTTGGTTTACACACTCTCTCTCTCTCTCTCTCTCTCTCTCACTCACACTCTCTCTCTCTCTCTCTCTTTGCTTTTATATACTAGGGAATCTGGAAAGTTCTGATAAACACCTAAAACAAAAAGTAATTTTATGTCTTCTTATATATCCTAAAAGAAAAAGAACAAATTATTACAATTTGATGGAGCATGGGAGTTCAAAGGTTTTAAGATATGTTCTTTCTTGTGGTTATATCAGTTTCTTTAATATCATTTGTGTTCTAGGTATTTATCAGAACTTTTCAGATCCCCTCCCCTTGTATATGTATAATAAATATAAAGAACTTCGTTTTCAAGTATGTAGCATAAAATACCAGATATATATACGCCTGGAGATAGAATCTGTAAAATTATGGGAGGAAAAAACATTTAAAACATCTTCTTAGCCATAGCCAAGTTAGCCGGTCTTGGGCGTGGACAATAGGGTTTTTCATCCTGCAAAGCAGGGAAACTGGCCTTGGGAACTCAACACTACAGAACATAGGATACACCGGGGCATAGGGCTGACCACCTTATCTTGTGAACAGTTTGAGGACGGATAATTAATAAACCCTCTTTACCTCAAGGTAAAGAAAGAAAAATGAGATGAGAAAAAACATTTATATCTTTCAAAAAAAATATTTGCATAAATTAGAAGTATTTTGGCCCCAACTTATAACAAATGCTGAACTATATAAATGCACTGAAGGGGTAAAAATGCAGATGGAAATAGATTGGATGTGTATGGAGATTCTAAGAATAACTTTGACATGGATCCTTGAAGGGGAAAAAAGAAAAGGGGAAGGCCTAAATAAACTTTGCAGAGAATGACAGAAAAGGAAAGAATAATGGCTTGGGAGAGTGGAGACAAACAGAATTAGTGGCATAAGATAGGTATCTGGAAGAAACAGATCTCAGCCTTACGGTGCATCATGCAAAATGCAATTCACATTAGTCTTTTCAAATTGAAAAGACTAATGTGAATATATAGTATTTAATTTCATGCTTGAAAATAGGTACTTTGTATTCCTTTCTTTGATCATTATTGCCTGAATAATTCAGTTTTGTTGAAGTTATTCTAATAGCTTTTTTTGTGTTTTCCCTTATTCTTGTTTAATATCTTAGATAATCCAGGATCCTATTTTATTGAATAAACATATTACTTTTTTGAGCCAGTTTAGACTCCTAATAGGTAGGTTGGTGAGTGCATCCTGGGGTCACAAAAATTGTCTACCATCTAAAGACTTTCACAAACGTTCCTGTCATTGTGGGATTTGAACCCACAGTACTGAGAGAGCTAGTATGAAAAGTTTGCCAGCCAGGATGGCAAAAGTTGGTCAAGTTTCAGATTAGTAGTGCATTCTTATATGTCAGTAACCAGGTGAATACTTAAACTGGCTTTATCATCAAAGGGAAGTTCACATCTCTCTTCTCCCCACCTCCAATTATCTTTCTTTGGTAAAAATTTAGTAGTAATACTATGGAACTTTGGTAGTTAATTAATGTATCTTATAATGATTCATAATGTTGTTAGTAAACTTATTAAAGCTTAGTTAAAACTTTTTTTAAAGTTTGTGTGCATGTATATATGTATTGATATTGTCCCCTTAACAAATGGTTATTCATGCTGACTCTAAGACTGTAAGAAATTTTTTCTTTTTTAGGAAACAGATTTCGAGATTTTCCCGTTATACTTTGTTTACTTAGTAAATTAAAATCACTAGACATAAGTGATAATGAAAAAATTGCTAAGCTGCCTAAAGATATGTGCAACATGACATCTTTGCAGAATCTTAACTTAGATTCAGAAAGAGTCAACTATCCCTCCAAAGGTAAGAGAAAAAAATGCTTTTTAGCTTTTCATTTCAGCTTTCTTTCAATACATTAATTTTTTGATGTATGGAAAGGAATATGGATGAGTGGTGTTGGGAGTCAGTACATCTATGTCTGTCTAGTGTTAGATAGAAGCTAGTAGGACAAAATATATGGTTGGTTGCTGCTATAGGCCAGAGGGCAGTAAAGATCAACCATCAATGATTATTTGCTTGATTAGTACAAAGTAAGTAATTGTGTGTTAAGGCTTAGGTGCTTGAGAGGAACTTATAGTGAAAAAATTAATCCAAACACATTTTAAATAAAAGTTTTAATTTCACAAGAAAATAAGTACAAAAATTAAACTCCAACTGTACCTAATAATTTATGTGCTCCTCTTTTCCTAATAAGTTCATTAATTCACTTAGGTATGAACTCTATCGATGTAGAACACATTTTTCTTTTTTCTGCATCTCAAAACCATAATGGATTGTAATAAGTTATCTTTTGCAGGTGTAGACTTCTGTGGCTAATTGGGTCAAAAGATATATTCCAGTGATTACACCACATTTTTTATTATTCAGTTATACAAAATACTGAAATAATAGTTCTCGACAAGTTTCGTAAATCGTAGAATTTTACATCTTCAGGGGGTAAATAGTAAAACTTAAAGTTTAAACAAGAGAAATTAATAACTACAAATCATAACCGTCTGGCTATTCATAAACTCAAACAACAGAATACAGATATAAAACGTTACTCAACGTTTTATATCTGTAATAATATATCTATATATATATAATATATCTTTATATATATAATATATCTTTTGAAATTATCCTTTGTATCAAAATTTAATTTTCCGGTCTCTCTTTTTTTTTTTTTACTGTGGCCTGTAAATTTTCTATTGGGTTAATGTCAGGAGAGTTACCCAGCCACTGAAGCAGTTGGATGTTGTGATTTTTGAGGAACTCTTTCACTATTTTTTTTTTTTGTGAAGCATGGAGCAAGACCCTGTTAGAAGATGAGTTCTTCATCTTTCTGGATCTGTGGGACCACTCTTTTCTCCTATTTTTATGTATTGGTCACTTTTCATCATACTGTCAACAGGCACAAGTATCCTGGAATCATTATGTGTAAAACAACCCCAGAATCTCTTTTAGCTGGGTGTTTAGGAGTTTGTTGAAGATAGTAGGAGATCTTCTCGCTGCTGATTTGCAAACATGGGGTGCTGCTCTCCTTTGACAAAGAAATAGCACTCATCTGAGAATATGACCTTCTTCCACTTCTCAACAGTCCAGTCCATTTTACAGTTTTGCCCACTCAACCTTTTCTGCATAGCCTTCATCAACAGTTGTTTCTTTTTTGGTCTGTGGGCAGTCCTCCCAAATTCATGTTGCTTTTCCTAACTAGTAAATGATCTTGAGTAAGTATAGTTTTCCTTTTTTGCCAATTTTCCATTTTTTTGAGGAGAAAAGGTAACCTGTCTCCCTAAACCTCTTTAAGATCGCATTAACAGCATCCAAACCAACACCACACCACATGGCAATTTGTCTTTGAATTATGGATGTGTGCTGAGAAAGAGTACATATTTTTGAATGCTTTCTTGGAGATGTATCCATCTTGTAGCTACACAAAATAAAACACAACTTCTTTACACTGTTAAAAATACACAACTCTATCACTAAACATTATAGAGACTGTTAAAAATACACAACTCTATCACTAAACATTATAGAGACAGTTAAAACACACACCACTCAACCAAAATCATAAACTAAAACCAAATCCAGAATTATTGTGAACTGAAACAAAAACCAAACCAAAAACTTGGCAAAAATTTGTCTTGTTTGGATTAATTTATTAGCTACTATATGCTGGATGGAGTAAAAAACAGCACTGAGAAAGGATTTAAAAAAAAAAAAAAAAAACTATTTATTTCAAATATTTTGTCTCAATCCCAGCAACATATTTAAGAAACACAAAACGAAGTGAGACATATGGAAAAATGACTAGATATGGTTTACCTTAAATCAACAAATGCAGTTTTCATTTTAGACTTGACCACCTACTGTAAATTAGTCAAACAATGAAATCTCTTCTCCTCCTCCACTGGCTATACCAAAGCTTACTTAAAATAAAAACATTTTAAAATTTCTGTTGAAAATTGAATTATAAATAATACTGATACATATTGGTTAGCTTTGATATCACTTCACAGTTGACCAATATTCCCTTGAGTGCCACCTAATTACTTTTTTAAAAATGTTTTTCCTCTTAATGTTACTGATCTCTTTTCCTTGCCATGTACACTGGCTATTTCTCTTGGAAGAACATAATTTATAGACAGAGTACTGATGTGGATTCTTGCACTCATTTACCCCTTATAGAAGATTTTGAAAAATGTGCTCTCAAGCCTTCTATCCCCCCCCCCTTCCCATGTGAGATACTGATTTTTGGTGAAGAGGTGATGCCAGTATAGTGTCCAGGGTAGCTCTAGTGTTTCACACCTGCGTGCAGTCATTGCTTGCTGGAGCGTGGTGTCCATATGTGGCTTGGCTTCATACTGGGTGGGTGAGCTCTGGTGCTCAACCAACTTCATCCTGAGAGAAAATAATTTTTCATCCTCTTGTTCATCAACGGTCCTCAACAATCCCCCAACCAATATCAGAAACCATTGGAATTGATGGAAGTTTTTTTCACTTGGCTATGCTACCAATTATATATTTAGTTTACTCCTTTATCCAAGTGTAAGCAAACAAAGTTGGCACCTGAAGTATTTTCAGGACTGGGGAAACTTGTGGCAAAGGTGGTATAAGTTCTCATCACTTGCCTTAGTATCCCATAATGCAAAGCACAACTCCTTACTGACATGTATAATGCTACGCATTAAGGGAAGGATCACTACCCAGACCGGTAGTGATCTGGGTAGTGATCACTACCTTTTTTCGACAAAGTCAAAAACTTTTGACTTTGTAAAAATGGATAAGATGGTGGAAGTAATGGAAAAGATTGGTATAGATTGGAAAGACAGATGGGTAATTATATCACTATATATGGGACAAACTGCCATGGTGAGAGACATATATGATACAACAGAACCAGGTTACATTGGACGAGGAGTAAGACCAAGCTGTTCTCTGTCACCAATTTTGTTTAATATGTATTCCGAAGCAATGTTAAAAGAAGCACTGGAGAATTCGAAAGAAGGAATAAAGATTGGAGATAGACAAATATTTGCAATAAGATATGCAGATGACAAGGCATTATTATCAAATACTGAAACAGGACTACAACATCTGTTGAACAGATTACTGGAATCCTGTATTATGGAATGAAAATTAACATAAGAAAAACAAAGGTAATGAAAATAGCAAGGAAAGAGGCAAATATGGATATCAGAATAAATGGGAGAAAATTGAATCAAGTAAAGAGACATTTAAATATCTAGGAAGTGTGATTAGCAGTGATGGAAGATGTAAAAGTGACATAAAAGCAAGAATAGTGATGGGAAGAGATGTCTTTAATAGAAAATGGAATTTATTCAGAAGTAAAATGGATAGAAATCTAAAGAAAAGACTAATATAATGTTATGTGTGGAGTGTTGCCCTCTATGCAGCTGAAACTTAGACATTGAAGAAAGAAGAAATTAAGATTTTGGAAAGCTTTGAGATGTGGATTTGGAGAAGGATGGAAAAAATCAAATGGACAGATAAAATAACTAATGAAGAGGTCTTAAAAAAGAGTAGAAGAAGAGAGAAGTCTGTTAAGGAGGATAAAAAGAAGAAAGGGAAATTGGATCGGACATATTCTGAGAGGGGAATGGAATCATCAGAGATGCCATCGAAGGAAAAATATATGGAAAAAGACCCAGAGGAAGAGTAAGGAAAACAATGCTAGATGACATGCTGAATGGAGACAGGTACACATCCTTGAAAGACAAGCTCAGAACAGAAGAGAGTGGAAGGAAAGTTTTTGCTACTAAGAGAAGAACCTGTTCAATTGCAGAATACTCGAAGAAGATAATAAAGATGTGAGAAACTTTCTCGATTCCCATTCAGAACATTTAAGTGAGAATTTTTATTTAGCATATGATGTACAGGTCTCAGAATAATATATACAAATTCCATAAAACAGCATATAAACAATTGTAAAAATCATATTAAAAGGGGTACACTAGGCTGAAATGATTAAACATCAAAATTAAGAATCAGGAGTCAGAGCTTAATCCTTAAATCCCAGATCCACTCCAGGGATTCTGGGATCAGTTTAAAAAAGTCCCGAGAATTAGTAGATAGGGCACTCAAGCACAATGTGATTGATAGGCTGGATCCCTCTTCCGCATTCAGAGTTTGGAGTATCGGACCAGTTCCATTTATGCAGGAGATGCTTACATCTCCCATATCCTGTTCTGATCCAATTTAAAGTTGTCCATACATGTCTGGGGAGATTGAGGCCCTCCAGACGAGATATCGGATTTGAAATGGATGTTTGAAGATTGGATATGTTGAAACCAATACTCTCTACATGACTCGCATAGGTCGAAGTTCTGGTCGTTTGTTTGTATTGCACTCCTCCATGCAGGGTGCCTGGATTTCAGTCTTTGTGACGTATGGAAGGAAATGTCTTGGTGGATAGGCAAGGAACTGTTTCCAATTATTTTTGTCCATAGTTTGCTTGAGGCTTGAGTCTTGCAGAGCAAGGGAGGGGCTATATTACTGAGAGTTGGGAGCCAGTAGC
Source organism: Typopeltis vanoorti (assembly GCF_054136105.1). Lineage (NCBI taxonomy): Eukaryota > Metazoa > Arthropoda > Arachnida > Uropygi > Thelyphonidae > Typopeltis > Typopeltis vanoorti. The sequence goes on along the minus strand of NC_143574.1, from coordinate 20,029,510 downwards.
CAGTAGTAGATCTGAAAGCTCCAGAGATTATCCTCAGTTTGATTCAGCTGGACATCGACTAAAGAAACGTGTGTGCTGTTCAGCCATGCACATGAAGAAGAAGAAGATAAGAAGTGCGAACAAGAAGAGAATGTTATGACTAAGAAGCTAACTGCAAAAGAACTTGAGCTAGTTTTCAATCGCATTGAGTATGCTAATGATATTTGTTCGATGCTGATCCTGATATGAATGAAGCTTTGAAGTCTGCTGAAATCTTCATAAAGTGATCACCAGCTATCACAAATTGCATGACAAGATGAAACAGTTGAGCATCATTCAAACATCCTTACATAATTTTTTTTGTAGAAAAGTAGCTCAATCAAATGTTTAGACATTAAATAAAAATTTAAGCAATTGATTTTTATTATTTTATCCTCTAATATAGTTAATAGGGGTGCTTAAGGGACAAAGCTGTATAACTGAGAGGAGACCTCCACATAACCTTTAAAGGAATGCAGAGAACTGACCAGGGCTTCTGACCTAATGTCCAATCCTCACCTTCTCGTGGTGCACCCTGTTGGGTATCTATTTGGATACTGAACGAACGAGGATGGGATGGCAATTTGGGATTTAGCCGACCAAATTGTATTCTTATTGGTAAATCAAAATAAAAAATGATGGTACAACATGACAAAATTTCATGCCGGCTGGGGCGTCGCTCGGTTAAACAAGGCCCCCGTTGTATTCGCCAGGGAACCAGGGTGCACAGCGAAAAGTCAACTACTGGAACAAATCTGAAAACACACCTCAACTCAACATCACCAGAGTTAAAGATCGGTACTATAAACATAAGAAGCCTGAATAGCAAAGAAATGGAGCTAGCTGAGGAATTAGATAAGTACCAGATCGACATAATAGGGGTGACTGAAACAAAAAAGACAAAAACTGGTGAGATCTTTCTGAGCAATAAATATAAAATATTATATTCAGGCAATGACAATCAAGGAAAAGGAGTAGCCATAGTATTCAACACAAAATACGAGGCTAATCTTCTTGAATGGCAGGCAGTCTCAAGTAGAGTAATGTGGGCAAATATGAGAATGGGGAACTGGACAATGAGACCTATTTGTGCCTATGGTCCCACAGAAAGTTCTACTAAGGTAGAAGTGGAGGAATTTTTTGATGCTTTAGAAAAAGCAACTGACACAATGAAAAAGGAAAAGTTGGTCCTTGTTGGGGATCTAAATAGCAGAGTAGGAAATGATTGTGAGACATACAAAAATATTTTGGGAAAATTTGGAGAAAAGAGCAAAGCTAATAATAATGGCAAATATCTGTTGGATTTCTGCTCAAGACATGGACTAGTTACTACTAACACCATGTTCCAACATAAAAATGTGCACAAATTCACATGGAGAGAAGAGGCAAGGAATAAGAAAAGTCTCATTGACTATGTTATTGTTGATAGTGATGTTTTCTCCTTGATGCAGGACACTAGAGTGTACAGAGGATTTGAAATTGGAAGTGATCACTATTTAGTCTTGAGCAGGATAAAACTGAATTTCATATTGAAAATAATAACATGTAAGAAAGTTTTAAAGCGAATAAAAGTTGAGCAGCTCTCAGATGTGAACTGTAGACTAAAATACACAAAGATTATTGAAGAAAAAATGAAAGAGTTTGAGAACAGGAATGAAACCTTGGAGATTCAGTGGCAAGCCTTGAAGAAATCCCTGATTGATTCAGCTATTGAGGCATGTAGTGAAGTTGTCTGCAAGGGTAGAAAAATCAGAACTCCGTGGTGGACACAGGAAGTTAAACAGGCAGTGAAGGAAAAGAAGAAAGCATATTAAAAGTTCCTGGCAAATAAGTCAGCTTGTGCTCTTAGAGAATACAGAGACAAATGCAAGAATGCTAAGTACTTTGTAAAACTAGCTAAACAAAAGTCATGGGAGGACTTTGGCAAGAATATAAAAAATAAATATCAAGAAGTTTGCAAAATATTCTGGAGGTTGTTGAAGAAGCTTAGGAACGGAGGAAAGAATGCTGTAAAAGGAGGTTAGAGATGATAAAGGTGACATGAAAGCAGAAGAAAAAGATATCCTTGAGGTATGGAGTAATTACTTTGAAAAACTGCTAAATGAAACAAGCAGTGATGACAGCACAGTAGTTAAAAACACTGACCAGGCATGCAGTCAGGAATACATATCCATACTTGAAGTAGAAAAAGACTTCAAAGGCTTAAAATGTGGAAAGGCAGCAGGAGTAGATGATATTCGACCAGAAATGCTGAAGTATGGTGGTATAAAAGTCTTACGGTGGCTGCACTGCATAGGTCAGAAAGCTTGGACAGAGGGACGAATTACCAATGATTGGAGTAGAGCTCTCATAGTACCCATATATAAAAAGGGAAATAAAACTGAATGTGAAAATTACAGAGGTATTTCCCTACTAAGTGTTCCTGGCAAGATCTATGCAAGTATATTTGAGAAATGATTGAGAAGAATTGTGGAAGAAAAGTTGGGTGAAGAATAAGCTGGATTTAGGCCAAATAGAGGCTGTCAGCATCAAATCTTCACTTTACGACAAATAGTCGAGAAAGCATGGGAATATAACAAAGATCTGTATTTAAGTTTTGTCGATTTGGAAAAGGCATATGACAAGGTGCCAAGAGAGAAGCTATTCAATACGCTGCAGTTATATGGTGTCAATGGGGCATTATATCAAGCAATATTTAGTCTTTATTTGAGTTGTAAGTCAGCAGTTAGAATTGAAGGAATTACAGGAAGATTTCCTTCAGGTAAGTATCCTTTCCTGAAGGACAATACATTAGAAGAAGTACTCAAGGAAAGAAGAGTACAATATCCTTGTCCTTGAAGGAAAGTGGTATTAAACATGATATCAAAATTGGAGATGTTGATGTCAGCTCTTTGCTTTATGCGGATGATGTTATACTTCTAAATAAATCTGCTACAAGTGTGCAAGATTCTCTGACTAAATTGAATGACTGTTGTAATAGATATGGTATGAAAGTCATCAATAAAAAGACAAAGACAATGAAAATAGGCAGAATCATTAAAAATGTCAATTGTGTTGTGATTGGAGAACCTGTGGAACAAGTAAAATATTTCAGCTACTTAGGCATGATTTTTAGTGAAGATGGTAAATTTAATATAGAAATAGACAACGGAGTCAGCAAAGCTGGTATGGTGGGAAGTCAGTTGAATAAATTCATATAGAATATGAGAGAAATTAGTCGGAACACTAAATTAGCTATATACAAGACAGTGTTCAAACCAGTTTTAACTTATGGATCTGAGAGCTGGGTCAGAAGTAAAACACTTGACCAAAGACTAGAGACCACAGATATGAGAGTCCTGAGAAAGATTAGGGGCGTAAACAGATGGCATCAATGGCAATATCATATTAAAAATGAGGATATTAGAAAAGAATTTGACATTGTCAGCATCCAGGAATGCGTTAGCAGAGCTAATCTCAGGTGGTATGGTCACTAAAAGAATGGGTGAAGAAAGATTAGGAAAACAAGTGTTCTCTGCCAGGTTGGCAGGAAAACGACCCAGAGGAAGACCAAGATATAGATGGAGTGATACGGTACAAAGTGCCTTAGACGATATCTGATGGTGTTGGAGTCTTGACAAGTAACAGACTGATTTGGAGGAAAATTGTAGATAGGAAGTTAGTAATGATGTAATTTTTTCAAGTAGTACTATTATATCCTCTACACCCCTTGAGGGTACATGGCAGGAATTTGATGATGATGATGATATAGTTAATACTGTAATTTTCATAATATTGCAATAATTTAAATTGTCCGTAATGATCACCCTTTTGCTATTTGCTTAGCTAATTTTAATGTACATTTCATTGTCACTATCATCTACATTACCAGGTCTAGTAACATCTAAGTATTTCATTCTATTCGACTCTGTCTCACACCATACTGCCTCAAAACCACTGGCACTATTTCCCTCTTGCATCTCTACCTTGTATGAACATAACTCTTTCTCTATCATTAATAGCACTCCACCTCCCTAAAAATGGAGGTGGAGCACTATTGAGCACTCCACTCATCCTTCTCGTGGCATTCTTGCTACTTACACCTTCAGTTACCGATACCTTGCTGCCAATCAAGTTTACATTCAGATCGCACTTGGCACACATCCTTAAATATTCATAATTTATTGACATAAATTATGCTAATCTTTCAATTATCAATTATGCAAGTAAGTTTAGCTAATCTTTCCTCTTCCATTCATTTCATTGAATGGAATTGACCATTCCATCTGAGATTAGCTCTGCTAACATATTCTTGAATGCTAACAATGTCAGGTTCTTTTTTAATATCATCATTGATGCCATCTGTTCACTCCACTAATCTTTCTGAGAACTCGCATTTCAGAGGTCTCCACTTTTTGATCAAGTGTTTTATTTTTATCCATAAGTTAAAATTGGTTTGAACACTGTCTCATATACAGCTAATTTAGTGTTTTGACTAATTTCTCTCTTATTCCAGATAAATTTATTTAGTTAACTTCCTACCATATGAGCTCTGCTAATTCTGTTATCTACTTTCATATTTAATTTGCCATCTTCACTAAAAATTGCATAGCTGAGATGTTTTATTTGTTCTATATGTTCTCCTTTCAGGATACAGTTGATGTTTTTAACATTCTTGTCTATTTTCATTGTCTTTTTATTACTGATTTTTATGCCAGATTTGTTACAGCTGTTATTCAGTTTAGTTAGAGAATCCTCAAGACTTGCACTGGATGTGTTTATTAGAACAACAACAACTGCATAAAGCAAAGAACTGAGTTTGATATCTTCCGTTTTAATATCAAATTTAATGCCGCTTTCTTTCATAATGCTATCCACATAGATGATGAATTAGAGTGGAGATAATGTGCATTTGTCTTACACCTAATTTTACATCAAACCATCTTTCTGTATTTCCTTAATTTCTAACTGCTGACTTTACAACTTAAATATTGACTATATATTACTATGTATATAATGTTCCATTTACCCCATACAGATAACCCCTGATTTACTCAACTTTGCTTTTACTTGGTGTTTTCTTGCCACTGTATACTTATATGTTATGTTGCTGTGTCTGCATTGTTATGCACTTCTGTGTATCTGCTTTGTGCACAGCACACTACCTAGGACGTCATCCCATGTCTGCAAATTCAAAATTCATTGCTGGTTTGAAGAGGAACTTTGAAAACAGAAGTTCATAAATGTTGGTTCAATACACTTCTGATACTATTGTTTTTACATGTATCTAATTTATTACAGATTGAATTTGTACCCTTATTAAGCATGTTACTAAGGCCAGTGAAGGAAAGTCACAACAGTGAGGATACACTGATTTTTAAAAAGAGGCATATCACTTTGAATTCAAAGTTAAAAATCATAAAAAAAAACTCAAATCCAGTTTTTAGGTTGTTGAGGTCATGCATGAATTTAAATTAATTGAATCAGCAATAAGAAAGTCTTTAAAGATAAGAATAAAATTAAAGAAACAGATGAAAATGCCATTCCCTTCTCAGCAAAGAAAATCACTCATTCTCAAAGTGAAACCGTCTGAGCGCTTAAAAAAATTGTTAATTGCTTGAATCGAAGATTTAAATAAAAAAAATCCACACCATATGCAAATAATAACAAACAAGACTATCTCAGTCTGTAAAAAAAAAATAGGAAAATCAATCAATAAATAAAAACATTGAAAATAACAGTATCTCCCTGTTTAATGTGGAAATATATTTTTTGCAGATTTCTTGGAACACATCCCCTGCGTGAAATGGAGATTACCTGCATAATTGTGTTTTGAAAAGCTTTTCTCTGGATTCCTTGCTATATGTCTTTACAGATCTTTGTCATATTCTCATGATTTCTCAACTGTTTTGTAAAGTGAAAATCTGAAGTTGATTACCTCTGTTTGACGTGAACCCTGTTTGTTCTTCCCAAGTTTCTATTCCACAATTTTTCTAAGTTTACATTCAGATCTCTTTTTCGTTTTTTTTTTTTTTTACATTAAGATATTTTTTTTTTCAGTTATGCTTGCATAAATCTTGCCTGACACACTTAGAGAAATTCCTCTGTAATTCTCACATTCAGCTTTATTTCTTTTTTTACAGATGAGAACTATAAGTGCTCTATTCTAGTCATCTGGAATTCAACCTCCTGACCAGGCCTTCTGAATTAAGCAGTGCATCCACTGCAGAACTTTTATGCCTCCATATTTGAATAATTCTGGTCAAATGTAATCTATCCTTACTGCCTTTTCACCTTTCAAGTTTTCGACAGCTTTTTCTACCTCAAATATTGTTATGCTCTTGTTTGCATTCCTCTTGAAAAATTTTTACGAACTATTCTGTCATTTAAGTCTTTTGAAGTAATTACTCCAGTCATCTAGGATATCCTTATCTTCAGTTTTCATGTTGCCTTTATCATCTTTGATTCTTTTTGCTGTACTTTCCTGAAGTCTTCCCATGACTTTTGTTTACCTACTTTTACATGTAGCTTAGTTGTTTTACATTTTCCTCTGTATTCTTTTAGGACATCTGCCAGCTTGTTTGCTAAGAACCTTCAGTATGCTTTCTTCTTCTTGGACTGCTTCTTTAGCATCTTGCGTCCACTATGGTGGACACAAGATATTTTTCTGCAAGACAACTATCTTGCAGACAACTTCACTGTATTCCTTCCTAGCTGATTATTCAATATTTTCTGTTTGCCACTGAATTTCCAAGGTTTTGTTCTAGTTTTCAAATTGTTTTATTTTTAATTCAATAATCTTTGTATGGCTGAGTGTACAGTTCACATGTAAAAACTACTCAACTTTAATTCTTCTTAAAACTTTCTTACATACTGTTCTTTTCAATGGGATATTCATTTTTATCCTACTTAAAACTAAGTTGTGGTCACTCCTCGTTTCAAATTCTCTTTACACTCTTGTATCCTGAACCAAAAAGGAAAACAAAATTATAGATAAAATGCAAAAAAACAGAAAGAAGAATGAAAAGATGTCTGTTAAACATAAGACTCAGAAATGAAGAAATAAGAGCTAAAACAAAATTTTTAGATATTGGAGAAAACATACTTCGAAAGAAATGGAAATGGGTGGGTCGCATCACAAGACATAAGGACAGTAGATGGACAAATGTGTTACTGGAGTGGCAGCCACATGAAGGCAAAAGATCAGCTGGAAGACCTGAAAGAATGGTCAGATGATATAAGAAAACCAATTGGAAATCTTTGGCACTAACAAGCCCAGGATATAAACAGATGGAGGGAATTGGGAGAAACCTATAGCCAGAAGTGACTATAAAAAGATTAAAAGAAGATCCTGAACCAGCATAAAGATATCACTATCATCCATGACATAGTCATTGAGGCTTTTCTTACTTCTTATGTCTTCTCTCCATGTGAATGTTTGCACATTTTGTTGGAAAATGGTGTTAGTAATTACTAGTCCATATCTTGAGCAGAAAACCATCAGATGCTTTCCATTATTATTTTTGATGATTATTATCCATCTCTCTCTCTCTCACACACACACACATATACAGTACCATCGACAGGGTGTAGCATAGAGTCAGCCTGGTTCTTTGTGCGGCTTAATAAGGGCGCTCATTCAGCCATATTGCAGTAGGCGGCAGAGCACGCTAACAATTTCTGTTAGCAAGTGTGGAAAGAAGTTTTTCGAAGCTTAAACTGATTAAAAATTATTTGTGAAAAGCAATGAACCCAAGAAAGATTGGTTGGTCTAGCAACTATATCAATAGAGGTGGATGTAGCTATAATTTAAATTTAAAATAGTTTATAAACAATTTTATTGTGCGATATCCCAGTAGAGCAAACATTTCATTAATATTATTATGTAATCGTTTTGCATTAATGTTTCTCTTGTAATAAAAAGAAAATATCAATTAGAGATTTTCTTATATTTTTGTCTTATAATCCATCAGGGGTGATATTTAATTTTTTGCCTCATGGCACAATCTAATCTGGCGACGGCCCTGCACACACACACACACACCCCACACACCTTATTGAACTCTGCCTTAAACTCATTCACCATTTTTACAGGTTCAGCACTCAAACAATGCATTCTACCCACTAAGAACCTGCTCTTTGTCCTACTTCTCACGCCATCCTTAGTACCTCCATGATACAACTAGAAGAAAAATGGAACATTGTGTCCTTTGACGGAAAAGACCCAAGTTTGACTCTCATCATGCCAAGAGGAATCTTTATATGGGGGCTTTTTCAGTTGAAGGTGAGTTAGCAAATCTCATATGAATGCAGCAGAGTTTTTCATCCTTGTTGGATGAAAAAACTCAAGTTGAGATGGTAAGTTGTTAAGTAGTGGAGCGATGTGTCCTCCCATGATGAGTCCAAGGACTCCTTGGAGGTGTCACATAATAATAATAAGAATAATAAACTGCCAGGAATGGCCTCAAGAACATCCTCTGCTTTATAAAAAACCACTTCCACATTAATATGGTAATAACTTTTACCAACTTATGTCTTTATCCTCCTATTCATGAGAATCTGAAAATGACTTTCTCTCATTCTATCTTCATATTCCACAGACTAAAAACCACCTTAGTCAATATAGTCTCTAGCCCCTTCCTAATATATATCCTCATTCCCTATGAAAATCAAGTGACCAAATCTTCTCACAGTGACCCATATTCATCCTCATCAAGTCCTTATACAAAGGAACCATCACCTCTTTATTCTTGCATATCAAGGTCTTCATCATCATCATTGCATTATCTAATGTGATGACTTCATAGTTTTAGCAGAGTGACTCTTAAACTTCAGGACCCAGTTCATGACTGCTCTCAAATCTTTCATCTCTCTTCCTTCTTCAGAATTTCTCCATTAATTTTATACTTTGCATCCCATCTGGTGTTCTTGTTTTGGGATACTGCTCTCCACATACACAATTTGCTGATACCTATATGACAGCTAATCACCTATCTAACTCAATAATCTACTGTCATTCCAGTTTAGTTGCTAACTTGTCATACAAAAATGTATGAATAATAGCCTTTGCAAAATTTGTGTATACCACTTTATATGCCTTATGTCCAATATATTTGTCACTGTTGAAATACATAAGTACGTAAGATTGGTAAAAACATGACGTCCCTTTCACAAACTATGCTGACCATATTAATGAACACTGCTGTTCTCAACAATTTTGTATCCTAGCCCTCACTAGTTTCTACATCATCTTAACCACACTTTAACTCTAGATGCAGAGATTGGCCTATAATTTGTAGCCTATCTTATCCCCTTTCTAAAGTGGAACAATTTTACTCTCTTTCCACTCCTTTGAGAATTGTCCTGTTGCAAGACTATTGTTAAACAGGTATGCTAAGCTTGCCATTAACTCCCCTGAACATTCTCTTAAGACCAATTGCACCATTGGTCTTAAGAAACATCAAAGAATTAAGTATACCTGATGCCTTATTCCTTATATCTCCTTCTAACTCACTAACAGTCTGTCCATCTACTAAAGCTTTTTATTCTCATGAGGATTGAATACCCTGATGAATCAGCTACCAATCTACAATTTTCATTAACATTGTCTTCTCATAATCATTTTGCTTCCAGCATATATCAAAATATACATACAATATATCTTATCATATATCAAAAGAACTCTCCAGAATTCTCTGGAGAGTTCTTTTGATATTATATTGCAGAAACGTTGTTCATATTCATTTTGTTAAATGTGTATTACAGTGTTTTATCAATATAGCTGGCATCATTATGAAATTACACTAATATCTTATTGAAATATTTGTAGTTTGTTTTTAAAACTTTATTCTGGTATCATATGTCTAACCAAACATTGATGTTTTTTTTTCTTTTTTTAGAAATTTGCTCTGAAAGTACTGAGGCCATAATGAGATTTTTATGTTCAGGTAAGCATAATGTATTTATGCATCTGAAACTTATGTTAAAATATGACTAAAATAATGTTGCTAAGTAAAGTTTTATAAGGCAGAGCTATTGCAGAAAGAAACCACAACAATTATCCATATCTGCCGAAGGAAATGACTTTTGATGCAATTTTGCAGTGAACTCCCATAAGATTAAAATAAAAAAATAGATAAAAAGATGCTGGGAACTGGAAGAAAAAGTTATGTAGGAAAAAAATGTACATTTGTGGGAAAATTAAGTTCCATATGTGAATATTTTTTATGTTTTTCTGCATTTTTATTATTGCTGTGCAGGTTTCTTCATGGAGTTCAAAAACTTTTTGAGGAAGGGTTTTTCTGTTAATATAAGCCTAAATATCTTGCATCTTTCCTTAAAAATGTTGACCTAATTACATTTACGTCATTCATTGGTAGCATATTTCACACATACACACCATAAGATGGACCTTTATCTCCTATGCAATCTGGCCCCATATTTACTCATTTTCTAGAGATAACACTAACTTTTTCCCCATTTGTCATAAGCTGGATGAAATATGCAGATAAGCTGCCATGAGCTTTAAATTTTTCTTTATATCTCTACTGTAAAATCCTCCTACCAACATATATACAAGTATCCTTTGCTTAACGCAGGATTTGATTAACACGGCGAAATTTATTGCTGCAATCCTTAATATATGGAGTAAGAGTTTTTTTTTTTTTTTTTGTGTTGGGCCCATATACAGGAGGTTTGTTGGTCAACCCATAGTGCGTTAGTACCATATATGGGTGGTGCATTGCAAAAGGAGAAACTTGTTCACATTTGATTTGAATGCCTGTATGTTGTATTCCTTGGAAAATACGTCTGGGGGAAGACTGTTCCACAGTGCTGCAGTAGCAGGGATGAATGAGGAGGAAAAGAAACTTGTTCTGTGGGTTTTGAGGTGTAATGTGAAAGGATGTTGGGCAGCAGCTGTATGTGTTAAAATGGGCTTACAGGGTAGGGGAATTATTGATGCTGTTTCAGATGAACATTTCCCATGGAAATATTTATAGAATATACAGATTGCAGAGACCAAGCGTCTATGTGAAAGTGGGGGGAGTGAGTTGGTGAAGGATGGGTCATTTATTAGTCTAATTGCTCTCCTCTGTATTGAGTCAAGCATTTTGAGGGAGCTTTTTGGAGCCCCACTCCAGATGTATTCTAGAGCTGGGCTGATTTGTGACTTGTATAGTGTTAACAGCTCTTTAGAGGTGAAGTAGCATCTTGAGCGAAAGAGAAAACCTAGTTTTTTGGAAGCTGAGGATGCAATGGTTGTGATGTGTTTATGCCAGGAGAGGATTGATGTCAAGGTAATTCCGAGAAGAGAAATTTCATCTTGTCTGAGAATATGAGTGTTATTGAAAACAATGCTGGGGGAAAATGGTTCTTTTTTGTGAGAAATAAGACAGAACTGTGTTTTACTAGCGTTGAAGTTGACAAGGTTATCTGAGCCCCATTGGCGGATGGCTTGGAAGTCAGAATTAAGGGCAGTGGTGGTTGATGTTCTGTGGGTTGAGGTGAGTTGTGTAGAGTAGGGTTTGTTAAATGAAAGGGAGGAATGTAATGTGCTGTCATCTGCAAAACTGTGTATTGGGTTAGAAGTCAACTGAAGTAGGTCATTGATATATAGAAGGAAGAGGGTCAGTGAGAGAACTGAACCTTCTGGGACCCCAGCATTAGTTGGATGGTGAGAGGATAGGGAGCCGCCTACCATCACACATGGTGTGCGTCCAGACAGGAAGCTGGCAATCCATCTGCAGAAGTCCCGAGGCAGTCCAAATGATGGTAGTTTGCTTAGTAAGCCTTTGTGCCAGACTCGATCAAAGGTTTTGGAGATATCAAGTGCAACTACTTGGGTTTCACCAAATTTCTCCGTGGCATTTGTCCAGTGATGGGTGATGTATGAGAGTAGATCTCCTGTTGAACGGCTTTGGTGGAATCCGTACTGGTGGTCAGATACCTTCAAGGTAGATTAGGAGTTGGGAGTTGATAATTTTCTCCATTAGTTTAGATGGGACTGAAGTGAGTGAGTGAGATAGCGCGGTAGTTAGATGGCAGTGATTTGTCACCCTTTTTAGGAATGGGTTGAATATAGGCCAGTTTCAAGGTTTTGGGATATATACTGGTGGAGTAAGAGAGTGTGTACAGGTGACATGGGGTAGGAGTCAGTTCTGATGCACAGACCTTCAGGATAATTGGAGGGATGACACCAGGGCCAGGACACTTTTTTGTGTCTAATTTAGACAACAGGTTTGTGATGTCTTTTTTGACAAAAAGATACAGGGAGCATTGTATGGTGGGCAGTTGGAATGACTGGAAGGCATTTGCCATTGTCAGTTATGTGCATTGAAGGCAAAGTGTGATGCCAGGAGATTAGCTTTTTCTATGGGTAATATTGCAATTGAGCCATCTGGGTATGATAGAGGTGGGAATAGTAGGGCAAAAGTTACAGCGAATTGCCTTGGCAAGAGACCAAAAGGCACGGCTGGCATTTGGACAGGCTGCAAGCTTCCTGCTTTCGGCCCGTTCAAATTGTGTTTTGGAAGTATTGATAGTTTTCTTGCATTTGTTACGGGTTTCAGTATAGGCATTGAATGAGGATGGGGATTCTTGATTTGAGAGCCAGTTGTGGTATGCCTGATTTTTCATTTGTACAGTCTTAGCACATTTTTTGGAGAACCAGGGTTTAGTTAGGAGACGGCAGGTCTGAGTAGTGTGGAGAATATATGTTTTCATGCCAGTGAGGAGCACTTTGGTGATACGTTCAGTGCATATGCTTGGACTGGAAGACTGGAAACAATAGTCCAACCCTGGGAATGAAGCATGGTAGTCTCGGAGACTGTCCTATTTGGTACTGTTATAATGCCAAACTACTCTTGTGTCAGAGTGACTGTGTAAGCATTGTTGCATGGGGGAGGAGATGAGCACTAAGTTGTGGTCTGAATTGCCCAGGGGGCTCACTACATTTACTGCATATTTTGAGGGGTCATTAGTAAGGAAGAGATCTAGGGTATTTGGGGAGTGGTATTCTGGTCGGTATCTGGTATTCTGGTCGGTTTTTGAACAATTTGTGTGAGTTCATTGGTGACTGCAAATGTTTCAGCATCTCTGCCTGCAGGATCTGTATAAGTGGAAGCCAATTGGTGTTGTGGACGTTGAAATCACCCAGGAGGATGATTTTGCTGTTAGGAGAGTTGGGCTGGAGAAAATCAACTTTTAAAGAGAGGAAATGAAAGAGCTCAGAGTGATGATTGGTGGTATTAGGAGAGCGATAGACAGTAGATGAATCTGACTGAGTGTGGAAGGGATATCTTCAGCCAAAGAAGGCCGAAGTCGGGCAATTCTAAGTTAGTTGCTCTCTGGCAGGGTATGTCAGAGCAGATATATGCACAGATGCCACCCTTGGATTGAAAGGAGTTAAATAGTGTATAGTTAGAAAGATTGAGATGAATAGTGCTGGGGGGGGGGAGGTGAGATTTGAATTTCTGTTAAAAAGAGTAGGTGGAGTTTGGTGGACTGTAGATGGTAGTGGATGCTATTACGGTTGGAGTTGAGGCCACAGATGTTGGTGAAGTGGATATGCAAGGTTCTGTGAGGCATGGATTTGACCTCAAGGGGTCTTGCACGTTTCCTATGCAGTGCCTGCATGCTGGTGTCCTTGGTGGCTGCTAGTGGCGTCACTTGGTTTTTGTACTAGTTTGGATTGTTTGTAGTCTATCACCCAACTGTTGTCTCCATTTTGGCATTTTTCTTCTAGTCGTCTTCGGAGTTGGCATCTTTTTTTCTCTCTGGGCAAAGGTTAAATCAGGTCGAGCACATATGAGCGACTGGGGGGGTAACTGTCCTTTAGCTTGTTGTTTATTGCTGTTATTAATTTGGTTGTGTTTATTGGTGAGTCGCACGTCACTTTCACGAGACGTGGAAAGTTTGTTCCATCCTTTCTTTTGTTTATGGGTCCGATATGATGGCATTTGATGTTGTTTCTAGGATCAAAATTGCATTCTCCTGCAAGTTTGCTGACGTCTTCTACCATTTTCTGTCAGAAAGTTCACGATAACAGCGTTGAATTTTCTATTTTCGGCCTCAAGCGACTTGTGTACCAATTCTGTGATTAGTTCATGAAGTTTGTTAGCAGGCACGGGCGCACTTGTGGTCGGGTGCTAGTCATTGAGCGTCTTGAGCTTAGTTTCCAACTTTCCGATTTTGGAGGAGAAGATATCGATCATGGTATTAAACTGTTGCTCGAGGTTATTGACTCTTTTGCCTAAGTTTAGTATTTGTCTTATGGAAGGGAGGCACGTCGTAAAGAAGTAGGGCTGGTTTAGATTGGTGAAAAGCTTGTGCGGCAATTCATTTATTTTTGCGCAGGGCATATGTAGCCAGTTGCAACAGAAATCGCTTAATATACCTTTTTTCTTTTCTTTGACTTCGGTTTCACACCTGTGGCACTTTATAATGTCGTTCGGTTTGTTGGTGATGATCGGTGACACTACACTGACGGGACTCGAGGTAATCTTCCGTTGTTGGCGTTTTTTGCCACCATGTTTACTTTGCATGGTAGGCATAGTGCTTTCACATGGCTGTTTTTTAGTTGTAAAATATAGCAGATTTAATGGACTATGGGTACTTACGAATTGTACTGATGTGATCAGTTGCTTAGCTCTTTAACACCACTTTAAATTTACCATGCAAAACCATGTAAGCCGCATGGCATGAGCATGATGACATCATTCCTCTCACTCATTCATGCTCTCAGAACCTGAGTGGCAGCCAATTACTTCACAGCCAGCATTAAGAGTGGGTGTATTACAAGATCCAGTTGTTTTGCTGTATGTATTTACAAGTTACGTTTTGCATAAATTTTACAGCCATTAATCATGTCGAAGAATAAGAGCAATCTCACAACCGGGTCATTAAGTGAAAAAAAAGAAGAGGAAAGTAATTACCTTAGATACAAAACTTGATATAATTAAAAGGTTTAAACATGGTAAAAGTGAGATCGGAAGCGAATTTAGTCTACAATGCAGACTATTTTATCCAAAGCTGATGAGTATTGCGAGCAAGGAAAAGTTGCGTCTACATCTGCAAGTATGCAATGCACACATAACCAGAGTGCTATAATAGATGAAATGAAAGATCTGTTGATTATTTGGCTTGAAGACCTCAATCAAAAGAGAATTCCATTTAATGCTTATAATATCACGGCCAAAGTTCTAAGCCTGTTTTCAACACTTAAAGAGACTAAATATAAAGAAGACAATTCAAAGTTCGGAGCTAGCAAAGGCTGGCTTGAAAATTTTAAATCTAGGGCTGGATTAAAGAAGTAAAAATAACAGGTGAAGCTGCAAGTGCCGATGAAGATTTTCTGCATCCACATTTCCTGCCAAGTTGCAGAAAATTATCGACGAAAATTATTAGGATTACCACCAAATTTTCAATGTAGATGAAACTGGCTTCTATTGGAAAAAACTGCCATCTAGAACTTTTATATCAAAAAAAGAAGGCAGTGCAGCCTTGGCTATAAAGTATCAAAAGAACGCTTAACTGTTATGCTTAGAGGGATTGCTAATGGAGATTTTAAATTGAAGCTGCTGCTTGTCTATCGAACTCAGAACCCAAGGACTTTAAAATGATGTAACAAGAACTCTTTACATGTAATTTGGTGGGCGAATCAGAAGGCTTGGGTTACCCAAAATCTATTCGAAGATTGGTTTAAGTCTTATTTTTGCCCCTGCAGTTGAAGCTTATTGAGAGAAATAACTTAGCTTTCAAAGCTCTTTTGCTTTTAGATAACGCACATGGTCATCTAAATTCTCTTAATGATCTGTCTGAGAATGGGAAAGTTTTATTTTTCCCACCAAATACAACATCATTGCTACTATGGACATGGGCTTCATTGCAACTTTCAAAAGCTATTTTTTTAAAAAGACATTCTCAAAGGCAGTAGAAACAACAATGGGAGAAAATGCTATTACACTCCAAGAATTTTGGAAAAAATTTAACATTAAACACGCAATTGAAAATTGAAAACATTCGTGACTCATGGGAGCAAGTGTCTTCTAGCTGCATGAAAGCTGTTTGGAAAAACCTTTTGCCAGAATGCACTAATGGCTTAGGTGGTTTTCAAAATCCTGTGACTAATGTGGTCGAAGAAATTGTTGCAGTTGGTGAAGACATTGGTTTTGATGGTGTTGATGCAGAAGATGTTAAAGAATTATTAGATTCAAATTCAGAAGATTTCAGTGATCACAATCTTCTTGAAATTGAACAACAACAACGCACATATGAAGATAACAATCAAAGAACTGGATGGAATATTTTGCAGTTTAGAATCGCTTAAGGCAAGTAATGGATCTAAATGTTAATTGAAGAATGCTTGTTTGCCGAAGTCTAGAGAAACAATTTGATTGTTATCATAGAATTTATGCCAATAAGAAAAAAATTAAAACTGCTCAAACGACTCTTGATAACTTCTTTTGATAAAAAAAAATTGCAGTATTGATTAAACATTTACTTTGCATTCATTTTTTATCTTTCCTAAAAAAAGTACCATGTAAAATAAACTATTAATACAGTAATTGATCATGGATGAATTGTACTTTTTTACCATTGATTATTACATTTGATATATGCGGTAACATCGAGGGATTAATTAACTGCTTTAATCGAGGGATACCTATATTTCAGTGATGTCCCCTCTCATTTGCTGTTTCCTAAACTTAAAGAACACAGATTTCTTCAGTCTATCATCATATGCATAATTCCATTTGATAATCTAGATATCAAATCATATATCTGATGAGGATTGATACATATCCTCTTGTCATCCTCCACTGGAGCTTATCAATTATTTTCTCATTCTGGTGGAACTCAGATGACTGCATATGAGCAAATTAGAATGTAGTCTTATCTGTCTTGTAAATTTGCAGAATGCCTTCCTTATTCTTATAATTTAGTGCTTCCTTCAACAGTTCCTTAACCAAAGCAATTGGAAGGATATAATGCAGTTGGAAGGATAACAGAAGGGACATAATTGAAATATATATCTCAGTTTGATTCTTGTTATGATGAGATGAATTTTTATAAGAGCTTTTTCAGTGGAAGGTGAGTTCACTGACCTTGTATAGAGATAGCAGAATTTTTTTTTTTTTCTTCAGGAAAATAGAGTTTATTATTCTGCATAATACAGGCAACTTGGCCAGAAAATAGTACAGACAAAAAATACTATTGGTGAGCTGTAGGTGGTATATAGTGCTTTTGTGTGGATTAAGTACTGGTGATATTCTATGATGGGAGTCCTGATGGATAGCGTTAAAACTTAATGACCAATCAAACTTCAATCCTTAACCTTCAATAATGTATCTAAACATTATGTGAATAACTGTTATTATTATATGACACTCCTGAGGAGAGTTCAAGGATTCATCACAGGAGGACATATTCCACCTTCAATGAGTCCTTGAACTCATCAGAGGTGTCATGTAATAATAACAGTTCGTGTTAGAGCTTAATGGAGTGAAGCAGCATTGAGAAAGGATGAAAAATAATATTTAATACTATCAATATTTTGTCTCAGTCAGACAGCACAATATGAGACTTGTAACACACACACACGTACTCACCTAGTTAAGACTAGGTGAGTACGTGTGTACTCTTTTATTCACAAGTTATGCTTAGTTTTATTTTGTTGTGTGTGTTACAAGTCTCGTATTGTGCTCTCTGAAGATGTCTAACTGAGACAAAATATTAAAGTATTAAATATTACTTTTCAGTGCAGTAAATGTACCCTCTGTTAGTACCTGTAGGTGACTTAGGATGTAAACCGGGATATTGAAATATTGATTTCCTATAATTTGAGAAGTTTTATGCAACCATATTTATTCAAATAAATATTACTTTTCAGTGCAGTAAATGTACCCTCTGTTAGTACCTGTAGGTGACTTAGGATGTAAACCGGGATATTGAAATATTGGTTTCCTATAATTTGAGAAGTTTTATGCAACCATATTTATTCAAATTAGGCTGATTTTTGAGAGCAAATTTACTGCATTTACTAAATCATTGCAGTAAATTTACTAAATTTACTGCAATGAAGGATAGCAGTTTCTTCCAATTGATTTTATGAACCATATAAAAAATATGGTCTGCAATGCCCAATTCATCTGCAGTCATATGTTTGCCTAATTCATATGAACAGTGCATATGAATTAGGCAGTTACCACTGCAAATGTATGTTTTATGTTTTTCCATAAAGATGGTGACTAATCTTTCCATAGTAGGCCAACTTTCAGAAACAGGGAACTCATATATCTTTTATATTTTTTAATTTTTTTTTATATTTATCCCACACGTGAGAGGTACAAGAACCTGAAGCACATCAGCATGAGATGCAGATAAGAGTTGAGAAAGAAGAATCCTGTTGACATTCTTAAAGCGTTGTATGTTGAATTTGTTGGGAAACACATCTTGGGGAAGGTATTCCAGAAGACAGAGGTAGATGGAATAGATAAGGAAGAGAAGACTTAAGTTCAATGAGTTTGCAATTGTACTGTAAAGAGATGATGGACAGCTGCTGCTCTTGTTTTAACAGTGCAGAGGTTGCAGTCGAAAAAATTGCATCTCAGGTCGCGTGTATCTGAGAAATACATTCATTACTAGTGTGTGCTAAAATGCGATAAAACTTAAAAAAAAACACTGCAAATATAATACATGATGGTTTATTTATTTTCAGTTACAATCTAGAAATTATCGAATGAAGAATAAAAATTTAGCCAGTTGTTGTGATGTAATGAACCATCTAGATATAATAAGCCTAAAAATGCTTTCATTCTATTTTGTCTATTCGTTTAGCATCTCTTTCTCTTGAATACTGGTTCAAAGTAGAATCGATGTATTTCATCATCATCATCATCATCATCAAATTCCTGCCATGTACCCTCAAGGGGTGTACAGGATATGACAGTACTACATGAAAAAATTACATCATTACTAACTTCCTATCTACAATTTTCCTCCAAATCAGTCTGTTACTTGTCAAGACTCCAACATTATCAGATCTTATATATCTGTCGTCTAAGGCACTTTGTACCGTATCAATCCACCTATATCTTGGTCTTCCTCTGGGTCGTTTTCCTGCCAACCTGGCAGAGAACACTTGTTTTGCTAATCTTTCCTCTCCCATTCTATTTAAGTGACCATACCATCTGAGATTAGCTCTGCTAACGCATTCCTGGATGCTGACAATGTCAAGTTCTTTCCTAATATCCTCATTGTTAATATGATATTGCCATTGATGCCATCTGTTCACGCCTCTAATCTTTCTCAGGACTCTCATATCTGCGGTCTCTAGTCTTTGGTCAAGTGTTTTACTTCTGACCCAGCTCTCAGATCCATAAGTTAAAATTGGTTTGAACACAGTCTTGTATACAGCTAATTTAGTGTTCCAACTAATTTCTTTCTTATTCCATATGAATTTATTCAATTGACTTCCCACGATACCAGCTTTGCTGATTCTGTTGTCTATTTCTATATTTAGTTTACCATCTTCAGTAAAAATTGTGCCTAAGTAGCTGAAATGTTTTACTTGTTCCACAGGTTCTCCATTCACAACACAGTTGACATTTTCAATGATTCTGCCTATTTTCATTGTCTTTGTCTTTTTATTGCTGACCTTCATACCATATCTATTACAACAGCTATTCAATTTAGTCAGTGAATCTTGCAGACTTGTAGCGGATTTATTTAGAAGTATAACATCATCCGCATAAAGCAAAGAGCTGACATTAACATCTCCAATTTTGATATCAGGTTTAATACCACATTCCTTCATAATGTGATCCATATAGATAATGAATAACAGAGGGGATAATGTACATCCTTGTCTCACACCAGATTTAACATTAAACCATCTTCCTGTACTTCCTTCAATTCTAACTGCTGACTCACAACTCAAATAAAGACTAAGTATTGCTTGATATAATGCCCCATTGACACCATATAACTGCAGCGTATTGAATAGCTTCTCTCTTGGAACCTTGTCATATGCCTTTTCCAAATCGACAAAACTTAAATACAGATCTTTGTTATATTCCCATGCTTTCTCGACTATTTGTCGTAAAGTGAAGATCTGATCCTGACAGCCTCTATTTGGCCTGAATCCAGCTTGTTCTTCACCAAGCTTTTCTTCCACAATTCTTCTCAACCGTTTCTCAAGTATACTTGCATAGATCTTGCCAGGAACACTTAGTAGGGAAATACCTCTGTAATTCTCACATTCAGTTTTATTTCCCTTTTTAAATGTGGGTACTATGAGAGCTCTACTCCAATCATCGGGAATTCGTCCCTCTGTCCAGGCTTTCTGAACTATGCAGTGCAGCCACTGTAAGACTCTTATACCACCATACTTCAGCATTTCTGGTCGAATATCATCTACTCCTGCTGCCTTTCCACATTTCAAGCCTTTGATGGCTTTTTCTACTTCAAGTATGGATATGTATTCCTGACTGCATGCCTGGTCAGTGTTTTTTATCACTGTGCTGTCATCACTGCTTGTTTCATTTAGCAGTTTTTCAAAGTAATTACCCCATACTTCAAGGACATCTTTTTCTCCTGTTTTCATTTCACCTTTATCATCTCTAATTCCTTTTACAGCACTCTTTCCTCCATTCCTAAGCTTCTTCAACAACCTCCAGAATATTTTGCCACCTTCTTGATATTTATTTTCTATATTCTTGCCAACGTCCTCCCATGACTTTTGTTTAGCTAGTTTTACACACTGTTTAGCTTTCTTACATTTGTCTCTGTATTCTGTAAGAGTAAAAGCTGACTTATTTGCCAGGAACTTTTGATATGCTTTCTTCTTTTCCTTCACTGCCTCTTTAACTTCCTATGTCCACCAGGGAGTTCTGATTTTTTTATCCTTACAGACAACCTCACCACATGCCTCTCTGGCAGAATCAATCAATGTTTCCTTCAGAGTTTGCCACTGAATCTCCAAGGTTTGATTCCTGTTCTCAAACTCTTTCATTTTCTTTTCAATAATATTTCTGTATTTTAGTCTACAGTTTACATCTGAGAGCTGCTCAACTTTTATTCGCTTTAAAACTTTCTTACATGTTATTCTTTTCAATATGAAATTCAATTTTATCCTGCTCAAGACTAAATAGTGATCACTTCCAATTTCAAATCCTCTGTACACTCTGGTGTCCTGCACCAGGGAGAAAACATCACTATCAACAATAACATAGTCAATGAGACTTTTCTTATTCCTAGCCTCTTCTCTCCATGTGAATTTGTGCACATTTTTATGTTGGAACATGGTGTTAGTAATAACCAGTCCATGTCCTGAGCAGAAATCTAACAGATATTTGCCATTATTATTAGCTTTGCTCTTTTCTCCAAATTTTCCCAAAATATTTTTGTATGTCTCACAATCATTTCCTACTCTACTATTTAGATCCCCAACAAGGACCAACTTTTCCTTTTTCATTGTGTCAGTTGCTTTTTCTAAAGCCTCAAAAAATTCCTCCACTTCTACCTTAGTAGAACCTTCTGTGGGACCATAGGCACAAATAAGTCTCATTGTCCAGTTCCCCATTCTCATATTTGCCCACATTACTCTACTTGAGACTGACTGCCATTCAAGAAGATTAGCCTCGTATTTTGTGTTGAATACTATGGCTACTCCTTCTTTTCCTTGATTGTTATTGCCTGAATATAACATTTTGTATTTATTGCTCAGAAAGATCTCACCAGTTTTGGTCTTTTTTGTTTCAGTCACCCCTATTATGTCGATCTGGTACTTATCTAATTCCTCAGCTAGCTCCATTTCTTTGCCATTGAGGCTTCTTATGTTGATAGTACCGATCTTTAACTCTGGTGATGTTGAGTTGGGGTTTGTTTTCAGATTTGTTCCAGTAGCTGACTTTTCGCTGTTCGCCCTGGTTCCCTGGCGAAAACAACGGGGGCCTTGTTTAACCGGGCGACGCCCCAGCCGGCATGAAATTTTGTCATGTTGTACCATCATTTTTTATTTTGGTTTAACCAATAAGAATACAATTTGGTCGGCTAAATCCCAAATTGCCAGCCCATCCTCGTTCGTTCAGTATCAAAGTAGATACCCAACAGGGTGCACCACGAGAAGGTGAGGATTGGACATTTGGTCAGAAGCCCTGGTCGGTTCTCCGCATTCCTTTAAAGGCTATGTGGAGGTCTCCTCTCAGTTAAACAGCTTTGACCCTTAAGCACCCCGTCGATGTATTTATTTGTATATACTAAGATTAGATCTAAAATATCATCTTTGATAAAGCAGTTTCAAGTTCTGTTTTGGCATTTTTTTGCATTTGGCTGAACTAACTGAATTTGACACACAATATTCTGCAGCTGTCTTCTAATTTGTCTTCTTATTTGATATTTCCTCCATTTTGATTCTTTATCCTTTCCAAGAAAATACTCTTCATTCATGTCTAATTCATCTTCACTTTCTTCACTAGAAATATCTTGTTTGTATCCAAATCTTCTGAATGAACTTTCACATAATCATCATCATTTAAATCACTTTCATCTTTGCATTCGACTCTAGCATTCTCATCATCGGACTCGAGTAACATTCGCTGAATCTCTTCAACATCTGATGGATTATCCAATCGATATATTTTCCAGCCATTTTCAACAGTAAATAAACAAAATAAAAAACCTAAACCAATACTATACTGACATCAGAATTCATAGTATCTCTCAGATAGAATTTACTATAAAATATCACAAACCTTTACATAACTTGTGTGAAACCAAAACTGACTGCATAAACAATGTGGAATATCACTCGTAATATATGCATCGCAGCTAGTCATAACCTCCAAGCTATACACTGGATATCTATAAGAATATTTATATTAAACAATTTCTTTGTATCTGTCAGATCAGCCATGACCTCTGCAGGGTTAACAGCCCTAACAGCAAGTGGAGCAATGTTGTTTGCCAATTCACTAGAGCAATGACCATGAAAGTATCTGTAGAAGAGAGAGAGTTGAAACACTGCATCTGTGAGATAGAGGTTGAAGTGAACCTGTGAGGGGAAAGGTCATTAATGACCCAAATTGATCTCCTCTGGACAGCCTCAAGAAATTTTAAGGAAGTTTTAGGTGCACCATCCCAAATGTGTGAACAGTATTCTATGTATGGGCAGATTTGGGATTCATATAAGATTAGCAGCTGGGTAGGTGTAAAATAGTGCTTAAGCAGAAAAAAATGTCTAATTTTTAGAAGCTGAGAAAGCTATTAATGTAATGTGTATGTGCCAAGAGAGGTTGGAGGGAAATGTCAGTCCAAGAAGAGAGAGAGAGAGAGAGAGCATCCTATCTGGTAATGTGTGTATCACAGAAGATGAGGAAAGATGAGCTAAGATTCCTTTTGCAAGAGAAAAGGCAGGACTTCATTTTGTTGGCATTGAAAGTGACTTAAACACTGATTTTCATACCATCAAGGATGATATGAAGATCAGTGTTTTAGCACTTCTTGTAGATGATTTTGATGTAAGGGATATCTGGGAACTGTGTGGTTTGTCAAAGGAATAGGATGAGCAGAAAGTGTTATCATTGGCAAAGCTATGGATAGGATTCGTAGTGATTGAGAGAAGGTCATTTATGTATACGAGAAAGAGAGTAGGTGAGAGAACGGAGCACTGAAGCACTCTTGTATTAGCAGCAAATTTCATAGAGAGGATGCTGTCCATCATGACATGTAATGAATGACCAGAGATGAAGCTGGCTATCCAGTTGCAGTCGAAAGCCTTTGAAATGTCAAAGGTGACAGTACACGTTTCTGTGAACATTTCCAGTGGTGAGTGATGTAGGCTAAGATATCAGTTGTAGATCTGGATTGGCAGAATCCAATACTGGTAGTTTCTGATTACGGTAAGCTTTTAGTTAGTGAAGAAGTTGACTACTGATAACTTTCTCCATTATTGTGGAGAGGATTGGGATGATGGCAGTTGGTCAGTAGTTGGATGGTAGGCTTGTCTCTTTTTTTTTGAATGGGTTGGATATATATTAGTTTCCATGAGATGGGATAGGTACAAGCTAAGTATATATTTGTGTAGTTAAATCCTGAATGAAAGGTTTAATTTTATTGTAAAAATATTTCATTCGGATCTAACAGGTAACAAAAATTTCCGGATAAATACTTCTATATAGGTATAGGTGAAATTTGATAAAAAAACGAAATAGTCTTTTAATTGCAAATTCTCCTATGTATTATATTGTTATGTGTCCTTGTAAAACCGACAAGGGTTTGAAATTATGTTAGCATGAGAAAGTTAGATCGACATATACAACGAGATAATCGGCTTATAAATATGACCGAGGCAGTCACGTACTCGAAGACCAAGTTGCACATGGGAAGTCCCCATGGAGAACTCAGCGAGGAGAGGATGGTACTGAGTGCAAGAGATTTAGGTGCCGGCCGAAAAAGGTTATGTAGTAGGGAGAACAATTCAGGAAGTGATATATATAGAGCTTGGCGACGCCAACTCAGGGCTTTTTGCCTTTTTCTCCCTTGGATTCCTGTTCCAGTCATTCCCAGAGGAAGAGTACGTGAGCACGGTCGAGAAGAACGATGTCCGGTGGCAGCTATGCTGCCAGATAGCAATCCAGTGCAAGCATAATCATCAGTATGGCGGAAAAGTCAGCGCAGACCGAAACAACATGCAGAACCACGTGGACCGATCCTGGCAGAGCAGCTTTGCCCACATCGAAGAAGGTAATTCATGATCGTAATTGCCAGTTTGTCCTGAAGTCAGAAAACCGTAGGAGAAGGTAACGAGCCATGTGAATTTAATGAAAGATCGAGAGAAAGGACCAGAGAGATCCAGTTACTCTGTAATGTAGGAACTTTTTAATTCCTTGTATACTAGAAAGAGTTAGAATGCAATAGTGTGTGGATATGCTCAGTGGTTGGACTTACATGATTTGAAACAGGACTTTAAAATCTAACCAACCTGTAAATTGTGTCATGTCTGAGAATGAGATATTGTATAGTATAGAGTTAATGTACTAATGTATGTCATAGATTAGTATTTCTTGAAATTAAATAAGGTAAATGCTTGTATAGGATTGTCAAATGTTGTAGGAAGGAGTCAGTAATTTAAATTAGTTGCAGATATTGTCTAATGTTGAGAAAGATTAGGAATATTAAGGTTATGTCTGTTTAAACCATTTAACTTGTAGGAGAGATTTAGCTTAATTAATTTTATTGTGTATTGTATTAGTGTGATGAATAAACCATTTTCTTTACCTCATAAATTGCCTTATCTGAAATCGCAATGCTCCACTCATTAAAATAGAACCTGAGCGTATTAATAGTTGGGGATAGCTACGACTGCAGTGAGGGAAAAATTTAGACATATAAGGTTTTGTAATTGGAAATATGTAGAGGGGATGAGAGAGATGTATGGGAATGAAAGAAGAGGAGAGAATGGAAACAACAGGAGAGAGGGAATGGTAAGAGGTATAATGTATGGGGACTCAATGATCCATGGTGTTCAAGATAGGATGCGTGAGGAGTGTTTTCCAAGAGGAACGATAGAAACAGATGATTGTGATGGCAGGAACAAATGACTTGAGTGGTAATGTAAGTCAGGCAGCGAGAGATATGAGATTTTTGCTCGAGGCTGTACCTAAGAAGACAGAGAGAGAAAAGATAGTGTGCATGTTGCCTCGGTATGATAATGACGAGCTGAGCAAAAGAGCAGTAATATTGAATGACATAATAGCTAGAATGTGTGACAAGAGAGGACTGGAATATGCGGATTGGAGTGCATTTGAGGACAGAGAGGAATTGTATGCGAGAGAGAGAGAGAGAGATCGCTTACATTTGAATGAGGAAGGATGTAGGTATCTGGAGAGATTGCTATTCTGAACGAGTCAGTGTGTCCCAGGGAGGATAGTAGCACGGTTGGCCTCTTGTGGAAATGGGTACTTAGGAGAAGGGGAACAACATCAGGTAACACTGAACCCAGTGGAGTCTAGAGGGGATAATGCTGGGTATAGAAACAATGGCATTTATATGCTTTATATTAATACCGTGAGTATCCGGAATAAGGGAGAGGAATTGGTTGCGCAGATAGCATCAGCCTGGCTAAAAATTATTGGGATCACTGAGATGTGATTGACAGAAGAGGATATAATAACAGGAATAGAAGTCGCTGGGTACAGCATTTTTCGGCAGGATATGAAGGGAAAGCATAGTGGTGGAGTACTGCTTATGATAAGTGACGACCTATGTCCTCTAAGAGTGGAGGCTTTGGAAGACAGTGACACTAATGATTTTGAAAGCATATAGTGTGAGGTAGAGGTGGGCAAGACAGGATATTTAGTGGAGTGTTGCTACAGACCCAGGAGCACAGAGGGTGGGGAGCAGGAGATGTTTAAACAGTTGAGTTTGGCAAGTGCAAGAAGAATGATTATTATGGGAGATTTTAACTACAATAGTATAAACTGGGGAGAGGAAGATGCATGTAGCAATAAGGGAATGGAATTTCTAGAATTCTTGAGGGACAAATGTCTTAGGCAACATGTAATAGAGGGAACAAGAGGTTCAAGAGTTTTGGATTTGGTCATAGCATCAGAATAGTTTATAATAACTGAGATGACATCTCTCCCACTAGTTGGAGAGAGTGACCATATGGCTTTGACTTGGAAAATGAATAGACATGCAGGAGTATCAAAGAGATGGGAACGTATATGGAATTATAAGGCAGGTGATTATAATAGTCTTAGATATAAACTTGGGGAATTTTCATGGAGGGAGGAATTGGAAGGCAGGGGTATCATTAGTGCTTGGGAAATTGTGAAGGAATATTTGTTAGCAGCAATAGTCAGCTGTATTCCACAAGTGAAGAAGAGGGCACAATTTGGTATAAAGTGGATGACAAACAATGTTAAACAGGAACTGCATGTGAAAAAGAGTCTATGAAAGAGATATAAGGAGACAGGTGAAGAGCAGATGCATGAAGAATATAAGAGACATCCAGGAGAGTGAATAGTATGGTAAGGAAGGCGAAACTGGAATATGAGAAGAGATTGGCCCTAAGATCCAAAGAAAATCCTAGGTAATTTTTTAGCTATGTGGCCAGTAGGAGGAGAAATGACTGTGGAAGAATGATATTGCGGGATAAAAATGGGAATAGAGTGACTGATGCAGAGGACATAATCGAATTGCTCAATGAACACTTTATTGGAGTATTTCATCCTGGAGGAGTCGGTTTTAATACTGGAGGGATAGGGCAGGTTCAAAGTTTAGAGAGTGAGGTACAGGAGGAGAGTGTGTGTGAGACTGGATGGTATTTCACCATGAGTTTTGTAAGAATGTGCTAGGGAACTGCCATTGCCTTTGATCTGGCTTTTCAATGGAAGTCTGGCTGCAGGAAAGGTGCTCATGGAATGGAAGGAAGGTAAGATAGTGCCATTGCATAAGGGTAGTAGCAGACTGGAAGTGTCTAATTATAGGCCAGTTTGCATGTCATCAGTAGTTGTTAAGTTCTTGGAAAAAGTAGTGAGGGATCATATACAGCATTGGGCAGATGATGGTGGTGTTATCCGTGAGAGTCAACATGGATTTGTGAAGGGGTGCTCTTGTTTTAGCAATATGCTAGCCTTTTATAATAAAGTTACATGAACATTGGATGAGGGAAAGGCATATACAGTACTGCCATTTTCTTAGACTTAGCGAAAGCATTTGACGGTGCCACATGATAAGCTGATATTTAAGTTGCAGCACATGGGTCTGGATGTCAGATTGGTCAACTGGATTCAGGATTGGCTGTCCGATAGGTATCAGAGAGTTGTGTATGGTGGAACAGTTTCAAGGGGCAGAGGGTACAAGTGGGGTCCCCAGGCTCAGTACTGGGACCTATATTGTTTAACCTTTATATCAATGACATTGTCAGTGGATTGCAAGGGGATATTCAGTTGTTTGTGGATGATGCAAAGCTGGAAAGGATTATTAATAATAGTGCAGATGTGGTAGCCCTGCAAGAGGATTTGAATAAGCTAGATAGATGGGCAAATGAATGGGTGTGTCGGTTTAATGCAGCAAAATGTAAGGTCTTGAGGTTTGGGAAACATCGATGGGATGCTGCACACTCTATGGGAGAAGTTATACTGGAGGAAGTAGGGGAGATGAGATCAGGGGTTGATGATTGATAGAAACCTGAAATTTAGGGGACATATTGCAAAGGTGGTGAAGATAACATAGAGGATTGCTGCAATAATGAGGACACTGACCTGCAGAGATAAAAGGGTTATCATTTTGTTGCATAAGTCTCTGATCAAACCACACTTAGACTATTGTTCTCAGATTTGTTCCCCAGGATTTGAAGGGGATAAATTAATTGTGTAAAGGGTACAAAGGCGGATGACAAAGATGGTTTCAGGACTGTACCATGTTAGTTATGTTGTTTATTATTTTAACGGTATAATAGAACACAGAAACTAAGTAAATAATTAATTTATTAACTTGATGCTGATATTTCGCTGGTATTATAACCAGCATCTTCAGAGCACAAAAACACTATTTGTCACAATACGCAAGACTAAAACAACATGATGTACTTAAAATTGTAGCAGCAATACAAAGACTAGAGTCCTGATTTTGGCGCCCTCTATCTGAAAAAAAAAAAAAAAAAAAAAAAAAAAAACCGCTATCATATATTACTAGAGTCCTAGAAAAGTGCTAGTTTTTTCTTAATATGACTGTCTCCCAGATCTTCGGCAAGTTAATACAGCCATATTTGTTGAGATTTGGAGTATGTTTTAGGGTTTCTGTCGCCTCTAAGAACAATCTCTCTGATTTATATGGGTTTCTGTGTAGTACTTTTGTGTTTTTCCAGTTGATCCTGTGTGCAGGGGTATCCAGAGCATGGTCTGCTAGGCCCGACTTCCCATAATGATATTTCCGGACGTATCGTTTATGTTCGCTGATGCGGATTGGTAGACTCCTGGATGTGATAAAGGAGGAATGCTGTCCTTGGGTGAGCGGATGAGGGTGGCTAATTTGCTATATGGTCTGAATGTAGTGCATAGTTTATGTTTATTGAGAATTCTTGAGATCTTTTCGGATGTGCCTTTAATGTAGGGGATGGTGACTGTTTTGTTGTAGTTCTCTGTGGTGGATGGTGGGAGGGGTTTCTTGGGAGTGTTTAGTATTTTGTTTATTTTTTGTGGATTGTAGCCGTTGGCCAAGAAGGTGTGGCGTAAGTGAGTGAGTTCAGCAGTAAGAGCCTTGTCATTTGAACAGATTGCTCTCGCTCTATGGGTTAGCGTTTTTAATATGCCATATTGTTGAGAAGGATGATGGTGTGATTGTTTGTGTAAGTATCTGCCTGTATGTGTGGGTTTTCTGAAAACTGAAAATTCTAAGGAACCATCTGGGAGACGTGTGATGAGTGTATCCAGGAAGGGCAGACAGTTGTTGGCTTCCAGTTCCATAGTAAAGTGGATTTTTGGATGTTGGCTATTTAAATGTGCTAAGAATGTTTTCAATGTCTCAGGGCCATGTGGCCAAATAGCAAGCACATCATCAACATAGCGTAGCCAAAGTGTTGGTTTGAGAGTGGCTGTATTGATTGCTTGTTTTTCCAGGTGTTCTATGTAAAAGTTGGCTAGGGGGGGAGAAAGGGGGGAGCCCATGGCTGTCCCATCAATTTGTTTGTATATTTTCCCTTTCCATGTGAAATATCCTGCATGTATTGTGAATTTGAATAGTTCAAATATATCAGGGGGGAAGTGAGACTTCAGTAGATTGAGGGTTTCTATTAGTGGTACATTTGTGAATAGTGAAGTGATGTCAAAGCTTACTATTAAGTCTGAGCTTTTTAGGGTGAGGTGTTGTAAGATGCTTTTTAGGTGTGCTGAATTTTTGATAAAGGAGGGAGAATTGTTAGTGAGAGTGGCTAGTAGCTTCGCTAAATGTCTAGCCAGTTTGTATGTGGGACTATTTATACTGTCCACAATTGGGCGTAGGGGTGTGCCTGGTTTGTGAATTTTTGGTGACCCATATATCCTCGGTGTTTTAACATGGAAGGGTTTGAGTTTGTTAACTGTGTCTTTGGGCCAGGAAGTGACTTTTTTTAATAATTTTCGGGCCTTATTCTTTTTATAGATCGCATTATAATTATAAATTATATTAAATTAAATTATTATTAAATTATTAAATTAAATTATAATTAAAAATTATAGATCGCAATCCCACCAACACACAAAAGAATAAGGCCCGAAAATTATTAAAAAAAGTCACTTCCTGGCCCAAAGACACAGTTAACAAACTCAAACCCTTCCATGTTAAAACAAGGACAGCATTCCTCCTTTATCACATCCAGGAGTCTACCAAGTACCCTGCTCATGCAATCAAGCCTACTACGGTCAAACAGGAAGAACTGTGAATATCCGCATCAGCGAACATAAACGATACGTCCGGAAATATCATTATGGGAAGTCGGGCCTAGCAGACCATGCTCTGGATACCCCTGCACACAGGATCAACTGGAAAAACACAAAAGTACTACACAGAAACCCATATAAATCAGAGAGATTGTTCTTAGAGGCGACAGAAACCCTAAAGCATACTCCAAATCTCAACAAATATGGCTGTATTAACTTGCCGAAGATCTGGGAGACAGTCATATTAAGAAAAAACTAGCACTTTTCTAGGACTCTAGTAATATATGATAGCGGTTTTTTTTTTTTTTTTTTTTTTTTTCAGATAGAGGGCGCCAAAATCAGGACTCTCGTCTTTGTATTGCTGCTACAATTTTAAGTACACCATATTGTTTTAGTCTTGCGTATTGTGACAAATAGTGTTTTTGTGCTCTGAAGATGCTGGTTATAATACCAGCGAAATATCAGCATCAAGTTAATAAATTAATTATTTACTTAGTTTCTGTGTTCTATTATACCGTTAAAATAATAAACAACATGTTCGACGAACACATAAGTCTGTCCACACATGTTAGTTATGAGGATCAGCTGAGGGAATGTGGACTGCAGAGTTTGGTGGATAGAGAAGGAGAGGTGATATGATTGAGACTTTTAAACTGTTGAGAGGTTGTTACAGGGTTGACACTGGGGAGTTCATTCGCTTGGTTGAACAGCAGGAAGGAGTGATGACAAGAGGCCAAAGAGGCCATCCCTAGAAGTTACGAAAGGAAACTGTTTGCAAGAGGGTGAGGAGTGGTTTCTTTGCATGGAGGGTGGTTGAATCATGGAATGCATTGCCTGATGGAGTGGTATGATAGAGTTTGTGTTTCTCGGGGGGGGGGGATTACAGATTACACGATGATAGCCACTGATGATGACCTGTAATTATCAGGTCATAAATCTATGGCATTTGAATAAATATTATTCACTCTTTTCATTGTGTTTTCATGTGAATTGAAAAAACCTTATGGAAAGAATATTTCTAAAAGAACAATATGGTAGCATTGAAACACTAACCAATAGAGCCTATAATTTTTGTTCCAATGAGGTCTCTCTCACAGCAAAACTTAATCATATACCACACCTTTTTATCTAATAACTGCATTTCCCATAGTTTTTTTAAATACTGTGTCCAAGGCACATCAGAATAAATAATCAGAATCTTATACAATCTCTGCATAGCATTCAAGCCCCACTTGAAACTATACTAATGGATAGCTACCCTTATCCATTACACTGAGGATCAACTCCCTCCTTTCTCATTTCCTGGTCTATATAGACTTTACTGTCCCTGCAAGTTGGCCTACTATGGACAGATAGGAAGATCAGCCACCATCTGCATGGAAGAACATAAAAAAAAAAAAACATCTGCAGACATGAATGTGGTCAGTTAGGCCTTGTAGAGCATGCTTTGGATATGGCTCATAGAATCAATTGGAAAAAAGACCACCATGCTCCATAGCAGTAAATTTAGAAGAGAAAGATGTTTTTAGAATCTGTAGCTGCTCTCAAAAATCAACCTAATTTGAATAAATATGGTTGTATAGAACTTCCCAAATTATTTTTATTATTATTATTAGATACCTCCAGGGAGTCCAAAGACTCATTGATTATGGAATACTAATACTTCTCGGCTTACATCCTAAGTTGCCTACCGGTACCTGCATAGGGCACTCCAACTAGTTAGTAGTCTTTTGTCCCTGTGTTTCACTTGGTTTTGTGTGTGTGTGTGTTACAAATCTCATATTGTACTCCTTCAAGATGTCTCTGTGACTGTAGTGAAATATTGGAAGTATTAAATATCCCTTTTAATATTTTATAAGTGCTGTGTCACTCCATTAAGCCTGTAACATTTATTTTTATCCAGCACTTAAGCCTTAACACAGAAATAATAAGTTATCTCTGTGTGCAGTTACTCATATGATAGCTTAGCTGCCTTATTAATGTGGTCCTTAAACCTTAACTCTGTCCATCATCACTCCTTAGAAATGCATTACTTTACTTCTATCAACATTGAACTGATATTCATTTTCCTTTGCTATAGAACAAGTCTCTTCAAATCAGAGCTTTCCTGGTCTCACTCTCAATCATCCCAGATATGATTGATATACAAGTTTAACAACAATGGCTGTTTAACTTGTAAGGTTTTGAGTTATGCAAGTTAATCATACAGATCACTGTAGTACACTTAGTTACTCCTCTCTTAGACTCAGCATCTCCACATCATTTTCTATTACTTCTTAGTCAGCCATTTTCAATTCCATGTCACATGCATTGCATATACCTCTCTCTGAGTGTATATAAAAACCTTCGATATGAAATCTTGTCAAATGCCTTGACAGAATGCAGAAGTATTATAGTATATCCATTTCTCTTATCCAACACTTCTGTTGCTCTATGATGGAAATGTGAACAGACCACAAAAGGAAGCTCAACCTTCAATAAAGATCATTCCTTTATAGAAGAGAGTTTTGTAAATGGTCAAATTCTACCCACCACTGGACCAGCCTCTTCAATACTTTAACGACCACTCTCAAGGTACTGATTGGCATGTAATTAGTTGTATCAAGCCTAAGGCCACCCTTTTGTAATAGAATTATTATCCGTCTACTCTCTGCAACAGTGCTCATGCTGAGGCAAGTTGAAAAACCAAATCAGGGTTATTAATTCTTTTACCCATTCCATCTATACCTATGCTGATATCCCATCAAATCCCATCTCTCTAATAGAATTATTATCTTGCAATAGCTTTAATTCATCATCCACTATCTAATTCCCACTCATTATCCATAGAGCTTATGAGTTTACATATCGATCGCTTGACAACTGAGCTGTTATATATTTAGTGTTATTTATTAGTCAAAACCTATAGGTTTTGTAATATATAGTTTATGCTGAATTAGGTTTATTTTTGAAAAAAGAAAATTATGAGTTTTCTTGTGAATATATGATCAAATAGAGAGATAAGTGTCAGTTAAAAATGATACTGAAACTTTTGAGGCATTGATTGACCCTTTTTAATGAAATCTATAAAGAAAAGTTGTGCAAATTATTTAATTTTGTGTATTTCCTGTAGTGAGGTGAGTAAGGGCACAAAAGTTAGAATTATCAAAATAATGATATTTTCAATAATGATGTGTGGTTGTGAAAGCTAGATTATTAAGAAAGACATAAAGTGACTTGATTCATTTTTTAAATTATGGACATTGATGAGGAGACTCAAGAATAACATGAACTGCAAGAATGACTAATAAGAAGGTTTTGGAGAATATAAAGACAGCATGCTCCTTGGAGGCAGTGACTGCTAAACAGAAGTTGATGTACTTTGAACATATTATGTGAGCAGATGAATCATTGAAAAGGAAGATATTTTGGGGAAGATTGAGAGCATGAGGAGGAGAGGAAGACCACAAAAGAGTTGGATGGACAACATAAAAGAACATACCAACTTGAACTTACAATTGCTGAAAGAAAAGACGAGAGACCAAGTGGGAATGGAGCTTTTGTTCACAAGATCACCGAGAGTCAAAAATAACTGGATGGCGCATAACATTTTCTATGAAACCATGCCTAATCTGTAATTAATTAATTAAAAAAAAAGTTGCTTTTATTCTGATGCCCTCAAAGCTTAAGACATCTACCAGTGTTGGTGAATTCATAACTTTTAAGGTAGGATGAATCCTACCTTAAATTGTGGTAGTACCTGCATGCACATATCATTGTTTTTTGTGATCCCTGATGATGGCAATGTAACATTACTAAAATGTCAGCACGGTTAGCCTAGTGGCTATGCACTTTGCAACCATATGCCTGGGTAGGGAGTCCTGGGTTCAATTCCCGTTGCCAATGTGAGGAGCTCAAGGATCTTCCTCAGCCATAGCCAAGTTAGCCGGTCTTGGGCGTGGACAGCAGGGTCCCCCCCCCCCCAGTTTATATTGGTTTTTCATCCTGCAAGCAGGCAAACCGGCCCCGTGATCTGTCATAAATACTTAACCTCCATCGTGGGAGGTTAAGTATTTATGACAGATCTACAGTCATAAATACTTCACCTCCCATGAGGGGGTTCAACTCGCCCCAATGGAGACGGGAGAGAAAAGGGAGGAAACTCCATATGAATAAATAAATTGCCCAAATATAGAAAAGTATTAATTAAATTTTTTAGAATTAATATTTTGGTATACATTGTTATTTCTGGAAAAATAATAGGCTAATATATTGGTTACTTATAACTATCTATGATAATATCAACTGTTAGAAATCACATATCAGACTGAGAATTCTAAATAAACAAATTTTACTGTACCCATTTCTATGTGAGTTGAAAATCAATAGTTTTTTTTTTTTTTTTCGGCTTTAACTGAAATAAATCTTATATGGATTAATGATTGCAACAAATTTTACACTTATCTCTTTATGACAAGAGTATCCTATAATAAATTTAGTTTAATCCTTTATCCATGTGTGAGCAAACAAAGTTTGCACCTGAAAATATCTTCAGGACTGAGGAAATGTAGTACAATACCAACCAACTCACAGCAAAGGTGGATCAAGCTCTTAACTCCTTGTCTCAGTATCTCCCATAATGCACAGCACATCTCCTTGTGGACATGTATACTGCTATGCATTAAGGGAAGGGCCACTACCCATACCGGTTTCGACCTTTATTGAGGTCTCATCAGATGTGCTGTGCATTATGGGAGATACTGAGACAAGGAGTTGAGAGCTTGATCCACCTTTGCTGCGAGTTGCTTGGTGTTGTACTACCTTACCTCAGTCCTGAAGATATTTTCAGGTGCAAACTTTGTTTGCTCACACTTGGATAAAGGATTAAACTAAATTTATTATAGTCTAACCAAGTGAAAAATAAACTTTCAAACATCTTTCTCTAAATCCAGAGTAATTTAATGATAAGGTGGCACACCGTTTGGCAACTCCTATAGGTAAGGATGACCTCTCCTATTGCTTCTGCCTTAGTATCTCCACTCTGGGCCTGGCTCCCACTGACGAGACCTCAATGAAGGTTGAAACCGGTATGGGTAGTGGCCCTTCTTTTAATGCATAGCAGTATACATGTCCGCAAGAAGATGCGCTGTGCATTATGGGAGATACTGAGACAAGGAGTCGAGAGTTTGATCCACCTTTGCTGCGAGTTACTTGGTGTTGTACTACCTTACCTCAGTCTTGAAGATATTTTCAAGCGCAAACTTTGTTTGCTCACAGTTGGATAAAGGATTGAACTAAATTTATTATAGTCTAACCAAGTAAAAAATAAACTTTCAAACAAGAATATTCTCTTTCAGTCTAATCTTTCTAACTTTTCTTCTACTTTGCTGTTTCCTGTCTTCACTATTGAAGACACAGAAAATCCATAGTTTTCTTCGGCTGTGTTCCTTTCTTACTCCCTCATAGTGAATACTTGCAAACTTCAATAACATTCTTTTTTGCTTCCATCCGTGATCAGAAATTCATCTGAGCAACTTCTGCTCTACTCCAGTATTGTGCATCACGATTGCTTTCAGCTCTGTACTTGAAATGAAGTTCTTTCTTCACATTGCAGAAAAGTTTATTTAATTATGAAACAACTAGAATTTATAACAGTTCATTTCAATCATTAAGTTCATTTAATTATTCTTTCTTTCATATTTACACGGTGATCAGAATACATCTTCAAAAATTATGGAAATGACTACCGTGTTAGAGTAAAAACTTCAGTTTAACATAAACCAAAATAAGTACTTGATGTTCGACTTTCACATTAAGGTCATCATCTGGAGTATACACATATATACAAAGAAACAAGCTACACTACACTACAATCTACATGGTATTAAAACTACTGGCCTGACCTCTGGTGAAAAAAAAACAAACTTGCTACATCAAAGCTAGAGTCCTGTTATTATCATACATTATATATTGTTAGTCCTGTTATTATCATACATTATATATTGTTAGTCCTGTTATTATTTTGTGTAATATCATATATTACACAAAAAAAAATTTTACTTATATAACTATACGTATAAATTAGAACAAACCAGTATGTGGATGGTGGCCAATAAAAGCCACCATCCACATCAGGGCTTGCTGGAAAACTTGAACTTGGCCACATGGCTGCCAAACATTAAACACATTCCATAGCCACCTGAACAAACAACATGAGCCCATACAATTTACCACCGAAATTGAAAATCAAAAATCGCTTCCTTTCCTAGATATCCTGGTGAAACGTCTTCCATCAGGTAATCTTTCTTTCACTGTTTACTGCAAGCCTACACATACTGGCCAGTATATACATGCTGACTCATATCACCACCCTTCACAAAAACTTGGAGTCATTAACACCCTCAAAAACAGAGCTATAACAATTTACTCCAATAAACAATCTCTTAAACAAGAATTACAAACTATTAGCAATACACTTATAAATAATGGCTATAGCAAAAATATTATTAATAAAATTCTTCATAAAACTTCATCAAAAAATAATACAGATTACAGTAAAACTATAGCTATCCCATACATTAAAGGGTTATCAGAAAACAGTTAATAGAATTCTATACCATTATAATCTTAATGCCACTTTTAAACCACCTATAAAGCTAAAAATTATATTCAACTCCTCTGAGGATCCTCTCTCTCCATGGGCTCACCCTGGAGTTTATTGTATTTATTGCACTTATCTTCTTCTCTTTTCCATCATCTGTGTAGATGATGATGAGGCCAAATGAACTCTTTCCACTTCTGTCTATCCCTTTCGAGTCCGAACAATTCTGTCCAGCAGTTTGGTGTCGCTTGTTGTGATTTGGTTTTCAGGTCCTCTTTTATTTTGTCTATCCATCTAATTCTGGGCCGTCCTTTGGATCTTTTACCTTCCATCATTGCATATAGGAGTTTAGTTGGTAATATCTATTCCCATTCTGGTCACATGGCCAAACCATCACAGTCTTCTTTCTTGAATTTTGTCTATTATTGTTATTTCTTGTTTTATTAATTTTCTTATGTCTTCGTTTCTTAGTCTATCCAGCAGAGATACCCCAAGTAATCATCTTAGCCAACCCATTTCAGTAGAGAAGTATTGGGAGGACCATTGTCTCATAGATTCTTACTTTTGTTACTTGTTTGATGTCTCTTGACATCAAACAAGTAACAAAAGTTTATTTAGTCATCCAAAAGTTTGCGATGTGTGGCTAATTCATCTGTTTTTATCTTTTGTAATTTCACCATTGTACTCATTTACTCCTTCAAGGTAGGTGAAGTTTTCTACCTGCTCAAGATTGTTACTCTCAATTTCAATTTTCAGTTTGGTGTTTCTTTTTCCTATTTCTAATTTTTATTTTGTCTATATTTAGGTTTAATCCAAATTTCATACATTCTTTCTTCATTTTATCAAAAATTCATTGTAGGTCTTCTTCCATGCTTGAAGTAATGCAATGTCATCTGCAAATTTTAAGTTTGTTATATTTTTCCCATATATTTTGTTTCTGGAGTTGTCTTTGTTTAAGGCCTTACTAGTTGTTTCTTCCAGTGTAAAATTGAACAGGTCTAGTGACAGATTGCATCCCTGTCGTACTCCACTCTCTGTATGGAACATTGGTTAAGTTGGCCTCCACTCATACTGCACTTTCAGATTTCTCATATAGATTCTTTATTATTCTTATAGTTTTGTTGGGAATTCCAAATTCTTTCATAGTTTCCCATAGTTCTCTTCTATGGATTGAATTAAATGCCTGACAAAGTCTATGAAATTTATATAGCAACTTTGGTTGTACTCTAGCATCTTTTCTATTAGTTGTCTTAAGGTGAATAATTGATCATTTGTGCTTCATCCTGGTCTGAAACCTGCTTGTTCTTCTCCTAATGCTAGTTCTATATGTGGCTTAATTTGTTTTTGGAGTACTTTCGTAAAAACTTTACTTGGAATACTGAGGAGGCTAATGCCTTCATAATTTTGTAAACAATGTTTGCCTAGTTATAATCTGTACCAATATTACAAACACTTGACAACTCATACAAAATTACAATTAAGCTCTGATATCCAGCTTATATAGTCAAGCTTATATCTAAGCAAGACTTCAGTAACTGAAAAAAAGAATGACATTGCAAAACATCTTGCTCAAAACATGCAAAAATAAACCTTTAAATTACTTTTATAAAATGCCTTATTAATATTTTTATTGATTTTTGATTTGCAGGAGATATCCTACAATGCCAAGATATGATAAGCATTGTGATTTGTAGAGAGATTGGCCTTCTGATTCCACGGAGGCATAGAAGTATTAATACTATTATTATTTCTCAGCATGTGAAGTATTACAGTAATTTTCTGTTTTTACTATTAAATTCTATTGCTATTTTCAATAATTTTAAAATATGCATTTATTAACCTGACATTAGTAAGGTAGGGTGTCACAGTTGTTTCTTTCTAAAGGGTGTCCCAAAATTCACCCAAGAAGCAATTTTGATAGAAAACACAGGTTTTTAATTAAAAATTGTAATTTCTTATTGATTCATAAAGTATACAGTATAGGGTTATGCATGGAATGACATATCAGGTAAATGGCCTCCACGGCTGGCACATATGCACTCTTTTGTCGAAATTTTCCATGACTGTTTTGCATAAATGTGGCTGAATTTTGTTGATACAGCGCTCAATTTTCTCCTTCAAGGCGTGGGTGGTCGTGGGCTTCTTGGCATAAACCTTAGACTTCAAAAAATCCCAAAGAAAAAAGTCCAACGCCGTTAAGTCACGTGATCTGGGTGGCCAATTCTGATCACCAAAGCGGGAAATTACATGACCAGGAAATGACTCATGCAATAATTGAATTGTTTCTCGGGCTGTATGGCATGTGGCACCATCTTGTTGAAACCACATGTCGTCCACATCCATATCTTGCAATTTAGGCACAAAAAACTGGATTATCATGTCGCGATAGCGAGCACCATTAACTGTTATTGCCTTACCAGCCGCATTTCGAAGAAGAAGAATGGACCGATGATGCCTCCAGCTCAAAATTTGCACCAAACAGTGACACGTTGTGGATGCATTGGTTTCTCAACAATCACTCGTGGATTTTTTGAACCCCCAAATGCGACAATTTTCTCGAAGCCATTAAGATGAAAATGAGCCTCATCGTTGAAGATGATTTTGTACGAAAAATAAGCATCCACTTGTTGTTGTTCCATAATCGATTCAACGAACTCTCTTCGCTGTGTGTGGTTAGTAGGCTTCAGTTCTTGAGTCAGTTGAACTTTGTATGCATAAAGATGCAAATCTTTCGTGAGAATACGCTGTAGAGAGCTTCTCAAAATACCCAATTCAAGACCATGTTGCTGAATTGATGTTCCTGGACTCTCAGCAACACTCTCACGAACTGCTTCGATGTTTTCTGCTGAACGACTTTTTGAAAGACAGCCAGAGTGTATAAGATCACTAATTGATCCAGTTTCCTTGAATTTTTTAATTAATCTTTTCACAGTTGATGAAGTTAAATCACTATTCCGACCATATTTTGTACGAAAATTGCAAACTGTAGTTGCCAAACCATCATTATTTTTAAAATATTGCTCAACAATGAAAATGCGTTGTTCTTTCGTGTAGCGCTCCATTTTTAATAACCCTGAACTGTCAGCTGTCTTTTTTTTCTCGTTGGCAACACTTTACCGCACAAATGGCACTAAATTTAAATCTTGCATGAATTTTGGGACACCCTGTATATCTTTGGGGTATGTGACACCCCACCTTACTGGGTAAATCTGACTGGCACTCCACTACTCTATTTTATGTACATTATAAAGCTATCTTTTATATATTCAGTATGTATATTTTATCAGTTTGTTCCATATTAAATGTTTTGTTTTTCAGAATGTGGAAAAGAATATATTGCTCCAAATGAATCTGATGGACAGCTTGATGTTGATGACATTAATGACAGCAATATTGCTCTTTTAGCAGATGCAGGCATTCCTGTAATTTTTTCATCTTTTTAAAGCTTGAGAGATGTCGTATGAATTGAATTTTTTTATACTTTTAATATAGAACTTTTCTGTAACTTGAAATGAATATGGCAGTTGGCAATTAAGTATAACTTTTAAACAAAAATACTTGCTGCATTTTTCTGATTTATATCAAAAATATGGCAAAATGGAAAAAATCCTCTTCAGAATAAAAAAAAAAATTAAAATAAAATCGATTTTCTAATTAAACACTGACTTTTTAGATTATTTGACAAAATGCACATCAGTTGGGTTCATTTTGTCTATCTATATTTATTTTATTCAGCAGCTCTAGCTGGATGAATTTAATGGAATTTAGTGTTTAGGATGGATCCCTAAAATTTGGGAAAGCTATCTCTATTTTAGTTTCAATCATCCAATTTTAGTATCAAAATTTGACATTTCAAAAATGATTAAAGTACAGTAATTCTTTCTTCTCTGGCTGAATGAATAGCAATAGGATGAATGATAGTAATATTTATTATATAGAATCGATTAATCACTTCGGTTTTGGTTCCATTCGGGACATTCTATAATGGTAAAATCACAAAATGTACTATCTAAGATGCCTAAGTCATAAACTATAATAAATCAATTTTTGTGGCAGTGATTAACATACCATACGAGAATATGCTTATAAAATGCATCATTTTTATGATTTTTAGATCATTTCTGTACTTATTTAATAAGTTGTTTTTGATGTAATATTTATATATTTGTATTCATGTATCATAATAACTTAAAGAACAAACATGAAGGATTTGAAATAAACATGTTTATTGCTAGGATTTTTTTTCTTTAATTTTCTGATCCATGGGTATGAAATCTTACTTTTAGATCTGTATTTATATATAGTGCAATCTTCTTATTTCTGATATTTGTGTGTATATGTGTCTTCCTAGTAGATGATAATTTGATATCTCAGAAACTGAACTGTATAACATCACAAAACGTGAGGTGAGATCTGAGCAAGTCTTTACAAAATCAATTATTTGTGCTTATGTTGCACCTGAATTAAAAAAGAAATGTGGCAGTGGTATATTTTCTTATATGTTATTAATACTTATTAATTCTTAAATTTCATTTCTAATAGAATCTGTCTATAGAAGATATGTGTAGTACTATATGTCTTCTTCAAGATTACAAGTGGATTGTCTTTTGATTCACATTTTCAGACATCATTCTGAGACATCTTTGTTTATGTTCTACCTAATAAAAGAAATGTGAAAATTCCATGCATAATCTGGTCTTTTCTGAAAAAGAAAATAAATAAAAATAATGAAAATTGCACAGAAAATAAATTTTCCGATAACCAAAATAGTTTTTAGGCCTATGGCTTAGAGATGTAAATATTAATTTAATGGATTAAGTTGACTCCAGGTATTGTCATTATATTTTGATGTACAAGCCAACTTGGTCAGCTGAGTGGTTAGCATATTTTTTCTCCAGCCAACAGGCTGTGAGTTCATGTTCCATCATGGGCACAGATGATATGTGCATGCTTTTAAGTGGAAAATGAATTTCGTCATCTATGTTGAGACTACCACTTCGCTTATAGGAAACATGAAGTCACTTAAAAAAGTTCCATGTTTAGTTTCGACAGCAGAGTTTTCAGATTATCTAACCCTTAACCTGTATTAGCAAGTAGACAAGAAAAAAGAAGGGAACCTGTTGATATGGTTTTTGAACAACTGGAAGTTGTATGATGAAAATCGGTATGGAAAGACTGTATCAAAGCAAAGAGGTGAAGCAGAAGTTGGTTTAGTATGTTTGCAGCTGTACTATAAATGGACATTTGACTGGCAGTTGCTCCTATATTTACAAGCTTAGGAAATGTAGAAGAAGAAGGAAGACAGCCAGTTCAGCTGAACAGTGTCCATGAAAAAACTGTATAAAACAAAAACAGATGACTGACTGGCGTGAGTATCCAAGCAAAAGGTCATAAATTAGCTAGATAGCCCTCTTCTAGTTAGCATTAAGCATTTTAGAATGATTTTGGTGTACTACTCCATATTCTGGGCAGCAGTT
The DNA here is from genome assembly GCF_054136105.1 of Typopeltis vanoorti. Lineage (NCBI taxonomy): Eukaryota > Metazoa > Arthropoda > Arachnida > Uropygi > Thelyphonidae > Typopeltis > Typopeltis vanoorti. Next base: position 19,987,034 of record NC_143574.1, on the reverse strand, counting down.
CTAAGGTAGGATGGATTTCGGATTTATACAGTACCTGGAGGCATACAAGTGGTGAGAACTAATATCTTGAATGTAAAGGATACTTTTTCTGGAGGCAGAGAACATTATGGATGCAATACCCTTATTCCAGGAGAGCTAAAAATATAAGCCAGTCCAAGAAGAAATTACTGGAGACATCAGTATTATCACTGGTGAGATAAAGTGTGGCTTTTCTTCATGAAATACAACAGGATTGTATTTTTATGGTATTGACCAAGTTGTCCTCTCTCTGTTGAAATATGGCTAGGAGAGCAGAGTTTAAGGCACTGATTATGGAAGATCCTTGTAGCTTGGGATACGTGAGCACTGCAAAGTTTATCAAATGAAAGCAGAAGAGTGGAGAGAGTAGTGTCCTTAGAAAAATTATGGGTAGGATTTGAGGTTGTTACAGAAGGTCATTTATGAATAGGAGAAAGCGTGGCTGAAAGTACAGAGCATTGAGGAACTCCTGCATTTTTAGAATTAACTCCTGCGTTTTTTAAAATCTGAAGAAAGGAAACTATCCACCATGACATGTGAATGACCAGAGGAAGTTTCAATCCAGTTGCAGAGTATGTCCAATAAATCATAAGATGGTAATTTGGCAAGTAGGACTTTCACAGAACTTAGTCAAATGCCCTGAAAGTGTCAACATTAACCACATGGGTTTCACTAACATTTCCATAAATGAGTGATGTTTAGGAAGAAATTCTGTTGTGGGTGATCTTCCAGGTGGTGGAGAAGTTGACCATTAACATTATTTTCAATAGAACTGATGTGAATGCAATGGAACAATAATGTGATGGCTGGCTTTCATCTCCATTCTTTGGGATGGGTTGAATATAGGCTTGTTTCCATGCTGTAGGATAGCCAGAAGAGTGTGAAAGTTTGTAAAGACAATATAAGATGCACTTTAATTCATGAGCACAATTGGAGAAATGCCATCAAGACTTGGAAGGCTTGTTGGTATCAAAGCTATTCTGGATTCGATGTTTCCTGACTAGTGCAGAAGATGACTAAGGTGGACATCTATTTTCTGAATAGATGTCCACCTTAGTCATCTTCTGCAGGCCTACTCCAGTATATCCTCATCCCACTGAAACCCACGTGAGGAAATCTATGCACAGTATTGAGGGGCAGAAGGCTTGACTGCCATTTGAGTAGGAAGCAAGTTTTTTTTTGTTTGCCTTTGGCCCTTGCAAAGTCTGACATAGTTTTGCTGATGGTCTTTTTTTTTTTTTTTTTATAGCATCCTCTTATATAGGCTGAATAGGATGCTGGAGTTTTGATTTTGAGTAATTTGTGATATGCAGCATTCTTTTCTTTTGTTGTCTTGGCATGCCTGTTGGAAAACCACAGATTGGAGAGTGATCTGTAGTAACAGTAGATAGCCCAAGAAAAAGATTATAAATTTTAAAGCTTATCCCATTTGATGCTATTTTAATGCCTGTGGACACAAGTCTGATAATGATTGGATAAAGAAAGTTAAATAGAAAATGTCTAACAGATCAGTAATTCATTTTTTAAATTTAAGTCTGCTATTATATTTATTAGACCTCCTTGCAGTCATGACTAACCATGACAGATCCTCGCTTCATTTACCAGATGCATAGAATCATGCCTTAAACTTGTTCACTGTTTTGGTACCCCCCCCCCCCCCTTCTGTCTCCATTCTCTGAAAATTTTCTCCACATTAATCTTGTAACAGCCCTTACTAACTTGTATGTCTCAATCACATCACCCTTCTTACCCTATGAGGCTCCATAAATGGCACTCCTGCAATACATACTCATATCTAATAATTTAGTGAATAGATGCCCACTTTAGTTCTCTTCTGTAGTTCTACACCAGTATACTCATCTCACTGCAACCCATGTAATGAAATCTATGTACAATAATCCTCATGCATTTTGATCAAGGACTTACATTAGGGAGCTATCCTTCATGATATCTCACTAGATGAATTCTCTGCATTCCATCTTTGCCTACCAAATTTCAGAATCTAGCAATTTGTAACATTGAGGTAGACCCAATCACTTGTCCATTCAGAGCCTGTTCAGATACTCCTGTAAGGCCAACGCATGTGCTCTACTCATTACAGTCCCACCAAACTTTGTGTCAAAGAAAGACGTATTCTTATTTGAAGCCCTTCCAATGTTATTAATATATAATTTAAACAGTAATCACAGTTTGCTTATGAGTCATAGCCAGTGGTAAGCTACAGAAATTTTAACAAAGGGCTCACATCGTCGATCAAAAAAAAAAAAAAAAAAAAAAAAGACCTAACTCAGCCCTTATAACACTTATATTGCGACTTTGTAGAGCTTCTGACATATAATAATTCCTGTAGGATATCAATCGTTAATGCTAGATCTTTAAAAAATTCCAAATTGAGTAGTCGGTTTAAAAAGCCATATTTATTTTGATGCAAAATGTTTGCATAAAGCTAGGTAATTTCCCCATACAGCAAGAGCCGTTCGTAAACTGCAAGCTGCCCATCATGGTCCAAACACATGGCCGATCTTTAAAATTTCGATACCAAGTTCTTTTGCAATCGTATTTAATTCTTGTTGATTTTTTGGTGATTGATGATAAAAAGCATTTTAATTTATCCATAAATATTTCAAAATGATTTATTTCTTTAATGTTTTTTATTGCATTGTCTAATGCTAAGTGTAAATGATGAGTGCAGTGCCAAATCACAATGTTGGGAAACTTTCTTTTAGAGTTACACGGTGATCAGCATTCATTTTAAAAATTTATGGAATTTACAACCGTGTTAAAAAAAAAAACTTTTTTATTATCCAGACGTTTCGTTTCGATCTTTACATCAAGATAATCATCTGGAGCATACATCAATATACAAGACAAGCTGAGCTTACATTATTAACTGTAAGCTAAAGAAACAATGATTTGATCACATCTTATTCTACTGGCATGACCTCTACTGAAAAAAATAAAAATAAAAATTAAAAAAAATTTTACATCGAGCTAAATTCTATTTACGATGACAGGAATAAACATTCTTTCAGATGGTTTTCTTTCAGAAACAATGATGTCCTACTATTAGTATTACAATTCTTATTTTTACTTTTAAGATACTGGATTTTCTATAGTCCTGTTTATAGTTGTTCTTGGTGAGGAACGTTCCGTGGGTCGAATATATACCTTCCATATGTTTGGGATTTTTAGACCATCATTATTGTTCAGATTGGGTGGTTGATAATAATCTCACATGCTTCCTTAAATTTTATAAACATTCTTTCAGAAACAATGATGTCCTACTATTAGTATTACAATTCTTATTTTTACTTTTAAGATAACCATGCTTTAGTGCGATGTAGACAGCTAGTGCTTTTCCAGTCAACTCTGTGCAAGGAATTTAGGGCATGATCAGAAAGGCCAGCTACACCATAATTATTAAATTTAATGTGTCGTTTATGTTCTTTTTGTCTGATAGGAATTGTGCATCCTGTTTCTCCTATATATGGTATGTTGCAAGTACAATAAATCTGGTATACTCCAGGGTGGGTTAGTGGAGGGAGTGGATCTTTGAATGAGTTGAGTAAGCTTTTAAATTTTGCAGGAGGTTTAAAGGTGGCTTTGAGGTTGCATTTTCGTAGTCTTCTGTTTATTTTGGCTGATGTTCCTTTAATGTAGGGAATGGTTATAGTTTTACTGTAGTCTGGTTTGTCTTTGTTTCTTATTGAGGTTTTGTAGAGAATTTTGTTAACAGTGTTTTGGCTGTATCTGTTTTTTTGGAAAGTATTAAAGATAATTTTAAATTCATGTTTTAGTGCCTATTCGTTGGAAAAGATTGTCTGCATCCTGTTTTTTAGCGTGTTGATGACACCTAGTTTTTGTGTTGGGTGGTGGTGGGAGTTTATGTGTATATATTGTCTTGTATGTGTCGGTTTCCAGTAAACAGTGAAGGAAAGATTGCCAGAGGGAAGATGTATGACAAGTGTATCCAGAAATGGAAATATGTTTTGTTTTTCAATTTCAATTGTAAATTGTATGCGTTTGTGTTGTTTGTTTAGGTGGGACCAGATCGCGAAAACATAGTCAACGTATCTAAGCCAGACTTTGGGTTTTAAAGGGGAGGAACCTAAGGCAAGTTGCTCAAAATGTTCCATGTAAAAGTTAGCAATGGGGGGGGGGGATAATGGCGATCCCATGGCTGTGCCTTCTTTTTGTAAGTAGAAGACATTTTGCCATACAAAATAACCTGACCATGTCGTGACGTTCTATTTTCATGTTGTGTTCTAATTTACCATCTAGTTTCAAGTCACTCTTATAAATAAAATAACTAATTGTGAATTGATCACCAATCCAAAAGTAGGGAAATTTATAATTATACTGCGCCACCCTATTTTTAGATTAGTCTATATAAAATAGTAGGATCAATTCTTAATTAAGTTAGCAGTCTTCTCATTAGGCCGAATCATTTATTATTATTCTACTTGGGGCACCCGCAAGATTCGAATTTTTTATGAACGGTGCAATAAAAGGGAGTTCAGGCAAACACAATATTTAGATTAACAAAATAAAACATTTAATATACGATATATAGCAAATACATGAATTCTACTTTTAAATGAAACAATACAAATAACTTAATACATCTTGCTAAGTCACTCATTCCAATTCAATGTTCTAAACTTTAACATACAATTCACTGCTTCAAAATTATAAATTTTCTTAATTCAAGTTAATAAAACAAAACTTCTCATTTGATCAGTCTGCACACATCTATCAGTTGTACTTAATGTTTAAATTCACAGCAGGCACTAATCAAGGTAGACATTATTCCAAGCAAACTTATTTCGGACCTTGAACTTCGAAGATACGCTATAGTTAATGTTAGAATAAACAAACATGTATGACTACTCTTACCAGATACAATCTTCAATACATCAATTTATTGCGAGCACACTTATGAATTAACTTATTTGAGCTAGCGGAACACATTAAATAAAATTCTCCAACGCTTTAACTGAACTACTGTTAATCGCGCTTCACTACTCTAAAAAAAACAGCAATAAGGTACTGATATCCTTGTTTACTTTCCTGCAACTAGTTAAATTCATTATAATTCTTCTCAGGGCAACATAGAATTAAGACGTAATCCTAAATTAACTGGAACTAATCAGAATTTCCCATTGAATGTCCAGTTCTTTATTTATCCGATTACGACATCAATTTTCTTCTATAACAACAGCTGATTTCACTTGCAGCTGAGTATAAGATTCACTACGTTTCTTGCTTACTTCTAAACACTATGCTCTTGAATTTCTGCCCTAAAGAATTTACAATTTTTTTTCACTTTCTTGCTTATATCCTACTTTCCTTCAGGCTCCGCAAAACTCTTCCCTTTTCTCCCATTAAAATTCTTATTGCCCTCTTCTTTCTCCTTCTTTTGTTCCAAGGTCACGCACTCTTCGACTCGTGCTTGTTTATTTCATGCGTCTCTATGACAACGCATGAACGCAAACATTTCGCTAATGTAATACAACGCTCTACTACTACATAAGTGATTACATAACGTTAAATTTTACAAATAAGAATAAACAGAATATTTGAGCTACTTAATCAGCTCTTTCATTACGTATACAATTATTTATAATAACACTTTTCGTTACTTTACATATATATTTTTAGTTATCATAAATTTCTACACATATTATTATTTAATAAATTAATAGTAGGTTAAGTTTACAATAAATATATAAATAGTAATCCTTAATTAAGGAACAATAAATAATCTTTATACAAATTATGATTAATACATAATAAGCAATGTTAAATGTGAATGAAAAAAAATAAATTACACAACATAGTTTCATTCACAATTTAACAACCATAATACATGCGCAAAGAGCATCATGATAGCTGGAGGGAATTTGTTCTGTAGGAGAAGGATTGTGTCATTGATTGCGACATTCGTGAAGAGGGCAGAGACATAAAAACTGACTAATAAATCATCTTTTTCTAATGTAATGTCTTTGATGGTGTTTATGAGGTGTTGTGTGTTTTTGATATAGGAGAGGGAATGACCTACTAACTCCTTGAGTGTTGCTGCTAATTTTTTATATCAATTCTTTCAACTATAAGTATTAACGGTGTGTTTCCTTTGTGAATTTTCGGTAGCCCGTAAATTCTTGGGGAGCATGTGTCGTGAGGAAATTGTTTTTTGACCATATCTTTGGGCCAGGTGGTAATTGACTTAAGTAGTTTCTCTGTTTTGTTTTTTATTCTGTTGGTTGGTTGGGTTGTAGTTAATTAATTTGTATGTGTTATTGTCAGAGACCAGCAGATTCATTTTTTTCTACATAAGTGGTATGGTTTAAAATAACGGTGCCATTTCCTTTATTGGCTCTGGTTATTACTATGTTCGGATTTGTTTTAAGTGATTTTATCGCTGTTAATTCATGTTTAGTAATGTAGCTTGTTATTGTTTTGCTATGATTTAAAACGTTGGCAGTTTCTAAACGTATTTTGTCTGCTATGTTATTAGGGATGAATCTTAGGCCTCTTTCAATATTACACATAAATTCAAGTTTGTTTATCGATTTTGGTGCTATAGCAAAATTTAAACCTTTGTTAAGTATAGCGATTTCGTCTTTGTTTAGAGCGTGGTTAGATAGGTTGACTATGTTATCGATACCTGTGGGTGATTGGTGGCTCCTGTTATTTCTTGTTTCTGCTTGGTTGTTGTTGTTCATATAATATAACAAGGATCTGTATTTAAGTTTCATAGATCTGGAACAGGCCTATAACAAGGTGCCAAGAATAAAGCTATTTAAAATGCTACAGTTATGTTGCATAAATGGGACATTATATCAAGCAATACTTCATGTTTTAGCTGTAAGTCGACAATTAGAATTGAAAAAGTTACAGGAAGATGGTTTGATGTTAAATCAGCTGTGCACCAAAGAATGTATGTTATCATTACACTTGTATAACATTATACATGTCTGCAAAGAGATGTGCTTTGCATTATGGGATACTGAGGCAAGTGATGAGAAGTTATACCACCTTTGCTACGAGTCGCCCCAGTCCTGAAAGATACTTCGGGTGTAAACTTTGTTTGCTTACACTTGGATAATGGATTAAAGCAAGTATATAATTTCTTGGTATCTTTAATTTATGTTATGTTTTTTTCAGGCTATATAATACAAAGGCAATTAATGTGAAGTCATTAGCTGCTATATATTTGTTTCAATAATGGAATGCCATGAGCTTACATAATCGAAAGAAATATATAAAGAGAGGAAAACTCACATAAAGAAACTTTTTTGATGTGAAATTTTTGCATAAGTGTCATAAGCATCACCAGTAGATCATAGAATGGGAATTAATACCAGACAGTTCTAAAAAGCATCACCTAAGTAGCCAATGTAAGATAACTAAATAAGGTCAATAATTACACAACTTTAAAAAAAAAAATATATATATATATATGGATATTTTATATATATATATATATATATATACATATATATACATACATACATACATAAAGTTAGGAAAGATTAGCAGATTTAAAAAAGTACCATCTCCCATAAGGACATAGACCATCGGATCTGTTTAAGTTAGGACAGTGAAGTAAAGTTTCACACATTTCTTTATAAAGACATTCTGTGAGGAAACAACTTTTATAGAGGACTCTTGTCTCGTTCCAATTTACTATGGTTCATGTCATTAGCATTCTCAGCAAGTTGAGACTTTCAAGTTCATGGTATTTGATATAAGACGTGTTCTTTTAGACTAATAAAAGCAGATATTCCAGTTTGTGGGTTATATTATTTTGGACAAAATAATATAACCCACAAGAGCAAGGAATCTGATAGACACTTGGGAAACTTGGTGGAGTTGGAAGCTTGTCCTTGGAGAAACAAGAAAGGTAAAGATTTTTCTGATGGGGTAAAAGGCACCAAAAATATTCAGTAGTTTTAAAACTTTCGTCACACATTCAGAAATACCTTCAGAAATATTGAACATAAGGGATAAGAATGAGAGTTATTTCTTCTGTGGTCGAAGAAATAGACATACATACCATAACTGTTAAAAGCTTTTTTTTTTGATGAAAAAATCCTTAAAATTATTGGATAAAAAGGTGGGTTTAATATGTGGTCATTCTTTCTGTAAAAGTTTGCTTGAAGAACATAAAGAACAAGTACAATGTACTAAAGTCTTAATAGTTCCAGCCTTTTGACTAGGATGATGGTAAGATTCAGCATGGGTAAAACAGCCTGTACGAATCTTCTGAAAAATGTAAGATTCCATCTGGTTGACGAAGAATTAGATGATCTAAAAAGGTTTATTGATTATTTACTTCTAAGATGAATTGGATCCTACACCAATTCACCTGAACATTGGTACAGATTTGTGGATGATATTTTTGCAATTTGGAATGGCTCTTCCTCTGAGTTACAGTAGTTTCTTTACAGATTAAATGCACGTTATCCTAAGATCCAATTCACCTTAGAAGAAGTAAATAACCGATTAGCCTCTTTAGATCTTCCAATTCATCATCAACCAGATGAAAGCTTACATTTTTCAGTGAAGTTGTGAATCTCTTTTTCATATTTTGTTTGTTACACTGATGTTATTTAAACTTGTTTATAAAATGAAAGTTTCTTTTTCACATGGTTAGAATATAATAAATTTAGTTTAATCCTTTATCCAAGTGTGAGCAAACAAAGTTTGCACCTGAAAGTATCTTCAGGACTGGGGTAAGGTGGTACAACACCAGGACGACTCCTTGCAAAGGTGGAGCAAGCTACCAACACTCCTATCTCCTATCTTGGTAGCTTGCTCCACCTTTGAAAGGAGTTGTCCTGGTGTTGTACCACCTTACCCCAGTCCTGAAGATACTTTCAGGCGCAAACTTTGTTTGCTCACACTTGGATAAAGGATTAAACTAAATTTATTATATTCTAACCAAGTGAAAAATAAACTTTCAACATCTTTCTCTAAATCCAGAGTAATTTAAAAAGGCGGCACACCAATTGGCAATTCCTATAGGTAGAGATGACCTGCTAATGCTTCTGGCTGGTATCTCCACTTGGGCCTTGCTCCCACTGAAGAGACCTCAATAAAGGTCGAAACTAGTCTGGTTAGTGGCCCTTTCCTTAATGCATAACATTATACATATCTGCAAGGAGATGTGTTTTGCATTATGGGAGATACTGAGATAGGAGTGATGTTATCTTGGTTCACCTTTGCTACGAGTTGCCCGGTGTTGTACTATCTTACCTCAGTCCTGAAGATATTTTCAGGTGCAAACTTTGTTTGCTCACACTTGGATAAAGGATTAAACTAAATTTATTATATTGTTTATAAAATGTGTCTGTAGTTCTAAGGAATAGTCAACTGCAACCTCAAATAATTAATAAATGAACTAAATTCTCTACTTTATGGTAGTATAATTTAATACACTATTTGTCTTTAATAGTATTGTATGTCAGTCATATTTTAAATAAATTTCAGAAAGTTGGTTTGCTTTGCAAAATTATCTTATAGTTTACCAAACTAGAACGAATATTTAATAAATAATATCTATTACTATTAAGTAGATTACTTATAAATGAAAGCACCTTCAGTTTTTATTTTAATGGTTTCACAAGACATGTGCAATGCTGACATTGGCTTCTGTTTGATAAAGTCTATTTTCATGAAAAAAAATTATTTTTTAAATTAAAGGTGGTGTAAATGTACAGTACTAATTTGTAAAGATCACATTCTGGTACATCCTTTTTTCCTTATCTTCACTGTGTCTCAAGAACTGCATTTTTTTCCATTTAGCCATTTATGCAAGATATTGTTAATGTTTATGATTGAGGGGAAACATTACGGTAGACTTCCTACTGACTGAGGCTCCACAGATAACAATGGGATGCTTAAAGAAATTCACTATAACTAATATTTCCTATAGTCCCTACAAGTTCACTATAGTGAGAGTCAGCTATATAGGGAGGTTACAATGCAACGTTTAGAATGAGCAGTAGTTTGCACATAAGCATGTACAGCATAAATCTTGTATGCATGATAACATACATAAATGGATGTGTGTGCGTGTGTGTCATAGCATATTCATATATATAGCCTAATATTTTATGCATGTCAGTAATATCTCACTCCTGTGGATTGTATGTAATTAATTATTGAATTATAAATTTATCTACAGTATAACAGTGGGAAGTCATATATCACCCACACTTTAGAATCTGAAGTTTAGTTTTTACCAATTTTCAATATTGAAAGACCATTGCATGATAATTAGCTGTGATATTTTTTTTAATTGTTGTACTAAATATATTTTTATTGTTGTCCTAGGATTCCTACAACGCCTATCAGACAACAAAGGCATGTAGATGCTTCTTTCTTTTCCTTTTATCTTTTTTTTATTTCTGATACTTTGGCATGTTCTTTTTTATTTTGGCTAGATCTTTATTATATTTTGATATTTTCAAGTAGTTACTTCATAATAAACTATAATTTTTTTAATTTTGAGTGTGTGTGTGTGTAGGTAGGTATGGTTACATATTCAGATTCATATTTTTAGTGTATTTGCATATCTTTGTAAATCAAATTTTTCTTAGATAAAATATTTTTATTTTAAATATTTTATAGACCGAACCAGAAATGATCTGGTTTGTGTGGAATTGTGAAATTATGTGAAATCACAGAAATTGTGTGATGTTGATTTTACAAATTATTTTTATTTCACAAAGAAATAAGTGCAGTGTAAAATAAATGTTGAAAAAAAAACAGCTATATAAAACTAACACAGAGGAGAATTTTTCATGGAACTGAGAGAAGGAGAGGATTGAGCAAGAGCATGACCAGCGTAGTTAGTATTGCAAAATGTTGGTCTTGGTTTGTATATAGGTATATATTAAATATACATAGTTTATTTGAATATGTGTGAAATATTAATTCATCATCAGTTGCCTGATATGTACCCTCGACAGGTATGCAGCAAACTATGACAGTACAACACAATGAAGGTTATATGAATACTAAATAGCTGCAATGTTTTACTTTTTCTGTAGGTTCTCTATTGAGAATGTTCCTGCTGTTTTCACAGTTTTGATCTTCTTATTACTAATTTTCATGCCAAATTTGTTAGTGTTATTTAATTTAGTCAAAAAGTTCTGGAGACTTGTAAAGATAGGAACACAATAGCTGCATAAAAAGAGAACTAAGTTCAATCAACCAGTAGAACAAGCAGGATTCCATAAAGGCTTTAACACAATTGATCATATTCATGCAGTAAAACAGATAATAGAAAAAGCAGAAGTAAACCAATTGCCTCTCTGTTTAGCCTTTATTGATCATGAAAAAGCATTTGATTCCATCAAAACTAATGCAATAATCAAAGCACTCCAGAATCACAGAGTTCCTGGAGAATATATGGATTTCCTCCACTAAATATACCACACTGCAACAGCAACAATCTAACTTCACACGAGTAGCAATAAAATATCAGTTGAAAAAGGTGTCCGACAAGGAGACTCTCTATTACCCAAAATCTTTACAGCACTCCTTCAAGAAATATTTAATAATATAAACTGGACAAACCTTGGTATAAAAATTAATAACAGAAACTTAACACACTTAAGATATGCATATGATATAATTTTTGCAAACACTTCAGAAGACCTTAATATAATGATAGAAGAGCTATATCATGAAAGCAGAAAAGTCGGTCTAAAAATAAACAGAGAGAAAACTAAAATCATGTTTAATCATTTTGTAAAAATGATTAAACATGATTAAACAAAAAACATAATAGTAGAAAACAATTTCTTAGAAAGAGTCTCTTCATATACATACTTAGGTCATTTCAGTGATCTAAACTGTGGACTACACAGTTTAGATCAATGAGATGACCAGTGTGGAACAATGATGTCTCACTCTGTTTAAAAAGGAAGACATTTAACCAGTATATACTTCCACTCATCACATATGGTTGTGAAACTTGGTCTGTAACAAAAGCACTGGCAAATAAACTAGCAACTCTCAAAGAAAAATGGAGAGGTTAGAAGATTAGAAGCAAAACACCTGGCCTGGATAAGAAGCCAGACTCATATCACTGACATCATTCTTCACCATAAGCGACTAAAATGGAAATGGGCTGGACATCTATTCAGAAGAGAAGATGAGTGATGGACCACCATACTAACCAACTGGATTTCAAAAGAAGGAAAACGAGGATGTCCTTAAAGAAGGTGGAGTGATGAATTGTCAAATTTTGTTGGGGAAAATTGGTCAACCACTGCAAAGAACAGAGAAATGGAGGAGGCCTTTGTCCAGCAGTGGATAGAAAATGGCTGAAAAGAAGTAGTAGTAGTTCAGTGTCTCCAATTCTGATATCAGGTGTAATGCCACTTTATTTTTTTCACAATGTGATCCATAATGAATAAGAGTGTAGATAGTGTGCTTTTGACTAATACCTGATTTTACATCAAATTGCCTTTCTGTACTGCCTTCCATCCTAACCGACAACTGACTGACAGTTGACTGACAGCCTACGTTTATTCCAATAATTGCAATGTTCTGAAGAGCATTTCTCTTTGTGCATTGTTATATATATATATATATATATATTTTTTTTTTTTTTTTTTTTATGGTGAAACTTAAATACCATTTCCTGTATATTCCAACAAATGTGTGAAAATCTGATCTTGACAATAATTTTTTGGCTAAACCAAGTTTTTTTCTTCTCCAATTTCCTCTTTCACAATTTTTCTTAGTTTCATCTCAAGTATATTTGCATAAATCTTACTTGAAACACTTACTGGAGAAATTCCTCTGTAATTCTTACATTCTGTTTTATTTCCCTTTTTACATATGGGCACCTTAGTGCCCTACTCCAGTCATCTGGAATTCAAACTTCAAAACAGGCTTTCTGAATCATGCAGTTTAGCCACTGTAAAACTTTCATACCACCATATTTGAGCATTTTTGGTTGAATATCATTGACTCCAGCTCTCTCTTTTCAGGGTTTTATAGCTTTTCCATCTTTTATTTTCTGTCTGTGTTCTCTCTCCCCCCCCTTTTTTTTAAAAAAAAAACAGTATTATTTTTAAATAATGGCTTCACATGTGTAAGAGAAAACTAAATAGAATTTATTACTTCTATATATTTTGCTCAGTATGTCATGAGCTTCATTCAAGGAGAAGGCAGAAGTACTGGCAATAACATTTAAATTCTGAATTCAAGAACGAGTCATACAGCATGTATATAATATCACGTATACAATTTCCTCCTACTCTAACAGTAGGAGGAAACTGTTAGAGTTTAGAGATGTGGGTACAATGTATAATTAATTAATAAAAAAGTTATAAACAGATAACGGTAATCACTTCCCAAAATTTTCAGGTACGCATTCAGTTCATTTGATTAAGATTAGGAGAGTATTGTGGAGTTTCACACGGTTTTACAACGAGAAAATAGACAATTATATTTGAACCTACTTACAGGTAATGGATTGTTTTGGAGGAAAATTGTTGATTAATAATAATGTAAACTTAATCATGTAGTGCTATTATAGTAACCTGAAAACACCCTTTGGGGGAGGGTACATATCATGAAATTGATGATTAAAACTAAGTGAAGTCTTCCAGTTTTAAATTCCCTCTATAGTCTTATATCATGAACAAGTCTTATGTCATGAACTATGTCAAGAATAATATAGTCAATAAGACTTTTTCTAGGTCTTCTCTCCCCGTGTGAATCTATGTACATCTTTTATGAAACATGGTTGAAACACACATATTAATGTAAATATTGATTTATATTTATAGTAGCAAGAAAATCTTCTATGGTATATAAAAAACAAAAACTAGTTAAAAAAATCTTTCCTTGGCTATTTTTAAAAAAAAATTGTATCTTATGATTAAGGCCACATTAGGAGAAAAATGAGGTGGTCTCTGTACTAATCTTCCTTTGTCCATTGTAAAATATCTGCTATTTAGGAATATTAGATTTTTTTTACATCATTTAAAAGTAATGATGACCAATTTTTTTACAAAATTAAAGCAAAAATTTTATACATAAGTCATATTTTATACATAAACATTTCACTAAAAATGCAGTACTTTATTCTTTTTAATTAGTATTTCTTTAGCAGTGTTTATTATTATTATTACACATTTCTTTTTTTGTTTTGTAAATTCTTAAATTATGTTTTATCTGTAAATGGTATGTTTTCTCTGGCCCAATTTTGCCTGCATTTGGGGATGAAAAAGCCTTAGTTTTTGGGATCAAAACATCTGCTCTCTCTCCATGTAGTCTAGTGGATAGGAGAAAGAGGAGTGATATGATTGAGATGTACAAGTTGGTAAGGGATTGTTATAGAATTACTGTTGAAGAGGTTTTTCATAAAATGGTGAAGGATGGGGGGAGGGATGAAAGAGAGGTCATTCCTCAGAGATGTATAAGAAGGGTGTGAGCAAGGACTGAGAAGCATGTTTTTTTGCATGGAGAGTTGTGAATGTTTGGAATGCATTGCCTGAGAGCATGGTGTTAGAAGAGAATTTGAATGTGTTAAAAGTATGGTATGATGAGTTGTGTGTGTATAACAAAGGACCTCCTAGATGAGTCTTTGACTCCATGGGATCTTAGAATAATAATAATAATGATGAATGGGCTAACTCATACACATATATAAAGCCGATATAAAGATCTTGTCATGATGGGAAATCAACAGGTCTTGAAGGGCACAGTATGTTATCATTCTTCCATCATGCTACAGAGGCACTTTTATTAAATTTTAGACTTTTATGCAAATATTATATTATAATGTTCTTAAAAGCAATTTTTATTTCTAGCTATAGCCTATTATGAACTATTCAATTATGATATTTATTGATGTTAAGAAAGAAAAAAAATCACCTGAATTCCTTTTATTTCTGAACTTTAAACCTTGACAGAAGAACAAAATCAATTTTCCAACTGATTTTATTTTTTATACAATTGAAGAACTGTATTCTGTTTTCAACCACCAAAAACTAATTTTTACTGCCATGTTATTTTTCTGCACCTTGAGGTACCTTTTTAAAATTGCATAATCTTTTCACTTGTGCAAAGATTATACAATTTTCCAAACAGGAAGTTCTTGTTTAACAGTTCTTGATTAAAAATAGGATAGATTCAAGAGGAGATGGAAGTTTTGTGGAGAAATATAGTATAAGGAAAGGACATTTTTTTAAATCAAGGAGGAGCATAAGAGCAAAGCAAATAGTTTTTCAGAATTGAGAGATGAATTTACTTCCAAAGGAATGCTAAGTTGAAAATGAGGATAAAACTCTTAAGAAGAGATAATGCAGTTTATTCAAAATAATGGACGGTTTCTTAAAATAAATTTAAAATACATTGATCAGCAGACTTTTTCTGGTTTAATGTTTTAAACAAGAACAGTAAATGAGCATTTTTATGCTCAAGGATAATGGAGTTTCCAGGAAAAAAAAATTAACTTTAAAATTATCTTTGATCTATATTTCTTAGAATCAATAGAAATAGTACAAATAGAAAAGAACTGCATATATAGATATGTTTCAAAGATATATTAAAAGATATTTGTTGTCGTATTCCAAATATACAGTACTATAGGAATGAGATAGGATCTCAGTGATATGTATGATTTTATTTTTAATTACAAGAAAAACATATATGAGTTATCTAGCATTTGTTTACCTAAAATGGGATTAACTTAATTTTTTATTTTTTTTGTATGTGTATGTTTATTCTTGTAGAATTCTGTGTTTATTTTGCTGTTTGTGCACTTTATTAGGATAAATTATATTTATAAGGGCACTGCTTTTGTGATGGGATGCAATGGTATAGCATATTGACACCTTTATTAATGGTAACATGTAATGCAGTATATTTAGAAATTTTTATATTGAGTAATATTTTTAGATATTTATTATTATTATTATTATTATTATTATTACGTAACATTTCCAGGGAGTCCAAAGACTCATCGAGGGAGGGCACCTACTCTACAACTCTCCATCTCCACCAATCCACCACCCACAACTACCTCCATCATCTACACTAACACTATCTACTGCCGACCACCACCATTAATATTTTCACAGACAATCACAAACATCTATGCCCATGATGGGATTCAAACCTACAGCCTTTGACTGGAGAGCAGATATGCTAACCACTCGGCCACTTAGTTATTTAATGAAAACTATATTTTTCACTACATTTATTGTTAAGATATTTACTGTATAAAATTTTTATTAAAAATTATTGTATACATTTTACTTATTTTTTTTATATACTTGGTCAATAAATTTACGCTTAATAAACTGCATATTGTATACAGACCCGGCTGGTGGTGTGTGCAATATACACAGGCGCCGCAGAAGAAAAGGCACCTAAAAGATGTCAAAAAAAAATATGAGATAACCGACCACCACCACCATTAATATTTTCACAGACAATCACAAACATCTATGCCCATGACGGGATTCAAACCTGCAGCCTTTGACTGGAGAGCAGATATGCTAACCACTCGGCCACTTAGTTATTTAATGAAAACTACATTTTCATTAAATAACATACAAAATTATTGTATACATTTTACTTATTTTTTTTATATACTTGGTCAATAAATTTACGCTTAATAAACTGCATATTGTATACAGACCCGGCTGGTGGTGTGTGCAATATACACAGGCGCCGCAGAAGAAAAGGCGCCTAAAAGATGTCAAAAAAAAAATATGAGATAAGAGTTTAAACGAACAATGAATGGTACAGAATGGTACATATAATTATGATTATATTTACCATTCTGTAAATATAATCATAATTATATTTCTTCTTCTTCTTCTTCTCCCATAGTCCTAAATGAACCGTTGGGTCATTCATGGCTGGTAGGCGATACTCTTTGCTAGCCTCCTCCAATCGTCTCGGTCTCTTGTTCTTGATGTCAATTGAGAAAGGGAGGAATTTGTCCATTTTTTGATGTTATCAGTCCATTTTAATCGAGGTCGGCCCCTAACCCTTGATCCCAGAACGATTCCTTCTAGGGTTTGCTTTGGAATGCCATTAGCCCTCTCCACATGTCCGAACCATTTCATCTGTCTTCTTCTGATGACTGCCAGAATATTTTCCCTTTTTCTCCCATCTATTGAGTCAATCAGTTTTCGGACATTTTCATTGGTTTCGTGAGCGATAAATTATATTTACAGAATGGTAAATACGGAAGACGACATAATGATTATATAATTATGCCGTCTTCCGTTTGGGCCCCCTTCGGATCTTCCTGGAAACGAACAAATAAAATTCTGAAATTGTATCCTGGACCCAATTATATCACTGTAATTTTTGATTAAAATTTACGAAAATATACCTAAAATAGTTCTGCTTTATTTTTTGATGTATCATAAATCAACTTATGATTAATTGTTGAGTTCTGTGTAAAAAAATATTGTATAAGCAGGACTAATCCGTAGGTAACATTATATTGTAAAGCGGTTTTCATTTGTTTTTCATTTCCTGTTCGTTTTATTCACACTTTATTCAAAAAAAAAACTTTTTTGGAAAGGTGCCGAACATTAATCGCACACATAAGAAAAATACTAGGTGCTGGCGCTGATTGTATACATTCTTAATGCAGTTCTTATTTCAACAACATTATCACACTTCTTCTGCTGCTCATTTTCCTGCTTCCATTGCAGGGTCTGCGTGTTACGTAGATACAACTTTTGTTAGTACAACCCCCAGCCAGCCTGTCGCCGAGCCTGCCACTGAGGGGGAAATGTATTTTTGACTGTAGCAGCCTGTGTTCACGGGGTCAGTTTGCCTGCTTGTGAGATGAAAAACCCCAGATAAACTGGGGGGAAAACCCTGCTACCCACGCCCAAGACCGGCTAACTTGGCTATGCTTGAGGAAGATCCTTAAGCTCCTCACGTCATCGACGGAAATCGAACCTAGAACACGCCTTTCCCATGCATATGGTTGCGAAGCGTATAGCCACTAGGCTAACTGCACGGAAACAACATTATCATACTATGAAGTAAAAATACCGTTTTTTTTTTCTTTTTTCATTGCCTTTTAATTTTCAATTTTTCAAGGGAAAGGTACATAAGGAGTGGAAGGAGAGTAAAGCAGTGCCATTGCATAAGGGTGGTAGCAGATTTGACACTTCCAATCAAAAGTGTAATGTTATCTGTGAGAGTCAGCATGGATTTGTTAAGCCTTTTATAATAAATTGACAAGCACGGTTGATGAGGGAAAGGCATATTCTGCAATTTTATTTTATTTTTTGATTTTACAAAGGCATTTGACAGAGTACCACATGATAAGCTGATATTTAAGTTGCAGCACATGGGTTTAGCACAGCGGTCTGCCCTGGGCGGCACTTTAAACCTTTTTGAACTTTTGCAGTTAATTCTAAAATACAGTCTCGAGAACTCATTTCCAGATATTGTAATATTACTGCGAATTTTCCTCACAATTGCTGTAAGTTTGCTAGTTGTGAGAGGAGTTTTTTTTAAATATAATTGATTAAGAATTACCTACATTACTATGAAATAGACTTCGCCAATGTCATCGATTTTGCTAACAGAAAAGCAAGAAAAATAACATTTTAGAATGTTGAAATTAAAGCTTTACTTCAAAAATAAACATAGTGTTTTAATTTATTTCTCTGTACATCATTTTGACTTTTCATAGTATTTTTGGTGTGTGATGAGAGGGGCGGCAAACTCAGGGACCACCCTGGGCAGCAAAAGCTCTAGCTACACCACTGTGTTGCAGTCTTAGAGTTATGCACAGATTGCTGTAGTATAGTATTTAGGAAAAAATTTAACTCTTGTAATAATTTATTCCAAATAGCTGAAGATTCAAATACTGGAGGAACTCTACACATGTATGATTAGTTTGTAAAAACCTTATGGATTTTTGAGGCTGTATTGCTATAAATAGCAGAATTTTAACACTGGAGGTCCTTAGCATCCATTCTTGTTTGTAGTTGAAGAAATTCCTTTCTAACTTCCTGGTATCAGCTGGAACCATAAAAATTGCACAGACTTACAATATAGTATTTCAGCTGCTGTAACATCTGTGATATTATGTTCAGCTGATAGGAAATATTGTGGTTTTAAGTACTATGGCATTAGAAGAAAAGTGGCTCAATTTTCTAGTCTTCTAAGGTTTCATTGTTTTTTGTATAAATTCATGAACTGGTAATATTGGTCAGGTGGAGAAGAAAATTCCAAGTGTAGTGAGAGGTTCTCCCTTAAGAGTTGGTCAAAGGAAATGCCTGCAAGAATGTTCCCATCTTCCGAAAAAACTTAATTTCATCTTGTCAACATTGGTAGTTAGTCCACTGATTTTGCTGAATTTTTCTAAAATACTAAAACTGTATGTTGAATCATTATCTCTCAAAGTGCCTCCTACATCATCCTCATATACTAATACTTTATTTGCCTTCATACTTGAAATTTCTAAACACAAGGGACTAAGATGTCAACCTTGCAATCCCTTTAATGATGGATAGTAGCCTTTTGCACACCTTAGTTTGCTTGAGGATTTGCCAGAGAGGGATAACAGACATTATCAAATGCCTGAGTAAAATCCACTGAGAGTACTTCATTGGCTACTTTTTCATATTAACTATTCAGAGTAGATCACATAGCAGAATCAGATTAAATTCCACTGATCATCCTGAAACTTAAAACAACTCTGTGCTTTTGATTATGTATCTCATTCTTACTTTGATCCTATTGTTTATATTGCCAAAAAAATCTTGTAGTTTGAAGTAGATAGAGAAATAGGCCAGTTGTTAGATTTTGAAATAAGAATGGTTTGGCTGGCTACAGATATACTTGGTATGTGGCCTGTAGAAAGAAATGTTGGAAGTTTTTCTACTTGGTTATACTATAAATTAAAAATGCCAAGAAATTATATTCTTGGTTTAATCCTTTATTCAAGTGTAAGCAAACAAAGTTTGTGCCTGAAGTAATTTCAGGACTGGGCAACTTGTATATAGAAGCTAATGACTTCACATCACTTGCCTTAGTATCCCATAATGCAAAGCACGTAACTACATGGACATGAATGCATAGCATTATACATGGAATTACTTCATGTGCAAACTTTGTTTGCTTATGCTTGGATAAAGGATTAAGCCAAAAATAAAATTTCTTGGCATCTTTAATGTGTAGAGTGAAAAGAATTAAAGACTAGAATCATAAGTAGAAAAAAGTTATTATAAATCTAGTTATATAGAATTATAACTAGAATGGGAAGAGAATCCCAGCCCTCATGGTAAAGTTTTATCTTTATATCATCAGGTCCTGGAAATTTTCTTGTTAGGCATTCCTTTTAGGCTATAGTAACTTCAGCTGCTGTCATGAGTCTTTTGAGTTTGTCTTCATACAGATGTTCATAGTGTTCATCCTTGACTCCATCTGAAAGGAGTCAAGGATGTATTCTGTGGTGGGATATATATGTCTTGTGACAAGGAGTAATGGAATGGCAAGGTTTGGGACTGACTGGCAATAAATCTGATCTCTGCACTGTTAAAACACAGCAGCATGATCCTGCAGGCACTGCCTCTTTACCTGCAGATAGTTCACCATAATTTGAATTGTATCATTATTGATAAAATTTGATATGGCTGCTTTCATGTTCATTGTGAAGTTGACATCTATGGAATCGTTGCTTGAGCTATCCCCTTTTACATTACTGATTTTACTCCATTTTGAGAATAACTGGATAAGAATTTCATCACTATATTGGAAATCTAATTTTTTCTATATATTGGAATTCTTTGGAAATTCCTTAATTTTTACTGTTCTAACCTGGCTTCCGATGGGGAAACCAGGGATATAATAGTTTATCCCTGGTTTCCCCATCTTTAACTACAACTAAATATTTCCCTCTAGCATTCAATGTGAAGGAGTAAATCTTATTAACCCTACTGTCTCTAATCTTAAAACTCTAATTCCTAGTTTTAAGATAGTCTTCACATCTTGGAATTCTAATTCCTAGAGTTTAGTACCCATGGAGGAATTGGTATCATTATCTCAGAAAAAACTAAAAACTCTGCATTTAATTATAAATAAAACCCTAAATCATAAAACTGAAATTAAAATAATCCTGTGATATAGAACCCATTTAGTATGAGCAAATAGCTGAGCTACTGTAAAATTATGGCCTTGATGTGCTGAAAGAAATCTCCTAGTGCAGATATTAACTATCTGCACTACCAGCAGTCTTATTAATGCTTACTTAAATAATACTGTGCGAGCCAGATCCTGGAAGATAGCAAGGCTGAATTAATTCAGAAGTCGTATTTTTCATATATAAGTAGCAAAAATATGTGTGATATTTAGAATTGTTTTGTGTAGAGTTATTCCGTTGTTGGTAGACATCAAAAATTGGATGAGTTGTATAGAGAATTTGAAGGAGATCTGAATAGTTATACATCTAGATGACTTGGTATATTAGTTCACTGTGTCATGCACAGCCTTTCACTTTGGAATTATTTAGAGTTAGAGCATTGCATGCTATATTGGTGGGCTGTATTGCAGGAAATGGAGTGAGAGATAAAGAATCATGGAAGTGATAGCTGTAGCTGATGGAATTTTAGATAGAATTTCAGTAGATATAATTTACACACAACAGAGAATTGCTAAACTGGTAACAAAAATGTTGAGACAGGAAGGTTGTGGTCCCATTGAATAATGTGTTAATCAGACCACATCTAGACTACTTGATACATATTCAGTCATTTGCATCATAGGAACTGAGGGATTATCAGGTTGATGGACTGTCATAAGTGAGAATAGAGTGAGAGAATGTAGTATACAAAGTTAATAAGTAGAAAAAAAGTGGGAAGAGAGGTAATCGGATTGAGAGACACACATTGTGAAAGAAGCACTGGATGAATACTTCTGGGCTCCTCCAGAGAGCAGAAGAAGAAGGGATGGATATAGGCTGTATTGCAGGAAATGGAGTGAGAGATAAAGAATCATGGAAGTGATTCCCTTGGCTGAGGGAATGTGGACTGCAGAGTTTGGCGGATAGAAGAAGGAGAGGTGATATAATTGAGACTTTTAAACTGTTGAGAGGTGGTTACAGGGTTGACACTGGGGAGTTCTTTCACTTGGTCGTACAGTGGGAAGGAGTAATGACAAGAGGCCATCCCTGGAAGTTGCGAAAGGAAACTGTGAGCAAGAAGGTGAGGAGTGGTTTCTTTGCATGGAGGGTGGTTGAGCCGTGGAATGCATTGCCTGAAAGAGTGGTGAGGGTGAGAACGGTCAATGAGTTTAAGGAGTGGTATGATAGACTTTGTGTTTCTTAGGGGGGACCTCCCCTCGATGAGTCTTTTGACTCCTTGGAGGCCTGAATAATAATAATATAGAACAAGGGCCATCAATGGAAGTTGTATAAGAGAGTGGTAAGAAAGGAAATAAGGAGTCCAATTTTTTTGAATGGAGATTTGCAAGTATGTGGAATCTGTTGCTAGAGAAAGAGAGCATATGAATGGTGAATGAATTTAAAGTCATATCATAGTAATGAAATTATAACAGATCATAGTGATGAAATTATGAAAGAGTAATTACTTTTAAAGGCTGTTAAATGAAACAA
This sequence comes from Typopeltis vanoorti, assembly GCF_054136105.1. Lineage (NCBI taxonomy): Eukaryota > Metazoa > Arthropoda > Arachnida > Uropygi > Thelyphonidae > Typopeltis > Typopeltis vanoorti. The sequence continues at coordinate 19,964,383 of NC_143574.1, read as the reverse complement.
GCAGTGATAGAATGGTGGTAGAAAATATTTAGGGGAATGTAAACTTGAGTACATATCAATACTTGAGGCAGAAAAGATCCTCAGAAACCTAAAATGTGGAAGGCAGCTAGAGTAGAGTTATAATTCCCACCTATAAAAACAATTTTACAATTCCTCTGTAATTCTCATAAAACTTATGAGAATTACAGAGGAATTTCTCTCCTAAGAGTTCCAGGTAAGATTTATAGAAGCATACTTGAAAAAATTTAGGGACACAAAAACACACGTATTGAACAGATTATTTTATTAATTACTAATAAAATAAAATTTGATGTTTTGACCCCTGTATCGAGGTCATCATCGGAAGTGTATACGGAACCAAGCTACATGCTCATGCCCTGTATACCGGTAATCTACGTAGTTAATTAATCCTTTTCCCTAACCTGACCTCTAGTGATTAAAAAAACACCTTTAAACCCCCAAATAAGTTAAGACACCTACTCAGTTCTTCTAAAGATCCCCTTCCACACCTAGCCCACCCAGGGGTATACAAAATACAATGCACATGCAACATACCATACATAGGGGAAACAGGGTGAATTATCCCAATCAGACAAGACGAACACAAACGACACATTGAATACCTCCATTTTGGAAAAACCAGCCTTTCTGACTATGCACTCCAAACATACCACAGAATTGATTGGAAAAATTCCAAGTCCCTACACCGCACCAAAACCTGGTTTGAGAGAAAATTTAAAGAGTTATGTGAAGTGCTCAAACACAACCCAAATCTCAACAAAAATGATGGCCTAACCATTTCAAGAATGTGGAGGACCCATCTACAACCTGTATAAACTAGCCATAGAAAAATCCCACTACAAGAAGACAACCTGGTGAAGTGTTTGTAACATTCAACAGCAATTGAAAGAAATCATATTATAAAAATCAGAACTATCCAGAAGAATATTAATACATGAGGACTTTAGCAGTTTATTGTAGTTGTATTTATTTATTTTTTTTTATATTTTATTTTATTTATTTATTTTTTATTTAATTTATTTTTTTATTTTATTTTATTTATTTATTTATTTATTTTTTTAATCACTAGAGGTCAGGCTAGGGAAAAGGATTAATTAACTACGTAGATTTAATTTACCGGTATACAGGGCATGAGCACGTAGCTTGGTTCCATATTATTATTATTATTATTGTTGTTCCGGGCAACTCCAAGGAGTTGACAGACTCATCGAGGGAGGCCCTAACATCATGTCAAGAACAACTATTCGACATTGACACAGTATCTATCATACCTTGCCTTGTACTCATTCATGGTCGTAGCACCCACAACAGACTCTGGAAGCTTATTCCACTCATTCACCACTCGCCAAGTAAAAAACCTAGCTCTAACACCCTTGTCAACCATGCTCTTGCCCAGCTTCCATGCATGGCCCCTAGTCCTCCCACCACCAGTCATATTTTCAAAAATATCTTCTGGATCAATCTTATAGAAACCCTTCAGTAATTTGAATGTCTCAATCATATCATCCCTCCTCTGCCTATCATCCAATCATTTCACAGACCTGCTGTCATCTTGGTCACTCGTCTCTGGATCCTCTCCACTTCCTCCCCATCACGAAGAAACCCTGGTGACCATAACTGGGCACAGTAGTCCAGTTGGGGTCTTATCAAGGCTGCTCAATACAGAGGAACAACAACTTGTTTGTCTCTGCATGTTGAAGTATTTTTCAAAATCCAAGTGATTTGATGAGCTGATTTAGTCACTTTTGCAATGTGCCCCCCCCCTAAACTTCAATTCCTTATCCACCAACTCCCAAATCCCTGGCCTCATCAATCTCCTGGAGTACGGTTCCACCAATACGATATACTGCTGCTATTCTTTTCATCCCAAAGTGCATAACCTTACACTTTGCCACATTAAATTGACATCCATTTTTCCTAGCCCAGTCCTCCAAATTATCCAAATCATCCTGTAAAATTTTGACATCCTGTGCACTTTTGCACAGGATGTCAAATTGCTCTACCCAACTTTGCTCTACCCAACTTTGGGTAGAGCAAAGTTGTTCTACACAATTGCTCTACCCAACTTTGCATCATCAGCAAACAAGTGAACACTTCCTCTCAAATCCTTTCCTATATCATTGACAAACAAATTGAAAAGCAGTGGTCCAAGAACAGAGCCCTGCTGCACACCACTAGTCACAAGCCGTCTTTTAGACTCCACTCCTGAATAAACCACTCTCTGGTATCTCTCCTTCAACCACCCTCCTATCCATCTCACCAACCCTATATCTATCCCCATCTGCTCCAGTTTACTGATTAGGGTTCCATGTGGTATCCTGTCAAAGGCCTTGGCAAGGTCCAGTAGTATCACTGTAAACCCATTACCCCTATCCAGTTCAGCGTCACTGTGTTATAAAACGTGAGCAAGTTACTGAGGCATGATCTACCCTTCACAAAACCATGTTGTCCCCCATACAATATCCCATTTTCATCTATCCAATCCTGTATTCTTTTCTTGACTAATTTCTCTAAGACCTTGACAATGATTCCTGATATGCTAATCGGTCGATAATTTACAACAGCAGTCTTGGAACTTCCTTTATGCAGTGGAACTATTTTCCCCTCTTTCCACCCCCCTCGGGACTAACCCAGACCCGAGACTCAAATTAAACAAAATGGTCAAGGGTACTGACAATTCTTTAGCTGCTTCTCGTATGATACGAGCTGGTATACCATCCAATCCCACTGATGTATTGACATTGAGGTTATGCAATAGACTACTCACCTCCACTTCATTCACCACAATTCCCGTATAATCTACTGGCTTATTCGTTTCTGCAATGTCATCACCTGGTTGATATATACTTGCAAAGTGCTCACTCAGTAACTCAACTATATCAACTGATTCAATTACCTCCCTACCATCAGCATTCTTTAAAATCATTCTGCCATGTACATTTTTCCTTTTACTTGCTACATATCTAAAAAACTGTTTAGGATTCTCTTTAGCCTGCATGGCCAATGTTCTTTCGTAATCCTTTTTTGCTTTTCTTACCACACTCGTTACCCTTCTGGCCTGCGCTTTATACCATTCATGCGCCTGCCGGTCACCTTTCTCCTTAAATTCCCACCATAGTTGTTTCTTTTTTTGCAGCTCAAGATTAATGGTGTTATTCATCCATTTAACCCCTACTTGATTTACTATTCGGACTCTATATACAGTCAGCCATTGTTCATGCAAACACTTCTTAACTACCTCCCATGCACTATCAACTTCTAGTCCTTGCAGTTGTACATGCCATATCACTGAACCAATCAAACTCCTAAGCTTGTCATACTTTCCAGTCTGATAATTCCACATGTACACTGTCTTAATTGAAAATTCCACACCTTTAGCCACCTCCCAAGTCAAGACCCTATGATCACTCTCACCAATTGGTGGCAATGTGGCCATATTTGTTACAGCCAAATCCTCAGATGTAATTACTAGGTCAAGCACTCTCTGACCCGTAGTATTTTCCATTACATGCTGTCGCAGATAGTTATCCCTTAATAACCACATAAAATCCAGTTCCTTCCTCCTGTGTGTCCTCTCCTCACTCCAATCAATGCGACCATAGTTGAAATCTCCCATAATAATTACCCTCCTTCCACTCATTTCCTCTATTTGCTTGTGCATACTGTCACCACCATCTTTTCCATCACCTGGTCTATAGCAGCACCCAATTGTATATTTAGTTCTGCTAGCCACAATCTCACACCAAATGGCCTCAAATGTGCTCTTTTCTTTATCCTGCAATTCAACTTCTATTCTCCTTGGCTGTAGCTCATCAGCTATCATCAACAATACTCCTCCCCCCATTTTATTCTCCCTGTCATTCCTGAATGCACTATATCCATCGTATTCAATCCCACTAGCTATATCATCTACAGTCAGCCATGATTCACTAATACCAATAACCTGTGGTCTGGAAGTGCCAACCATGGCCAAAAACTCTTCCTTCTTGTTCCTAATACTCCTAGCATTAGTGTACATGAATTTAAGACCCCATTAGCCCTCGTATTCTTCCGATGATGACCTCGATACAGGGGTCGAAATGTCAAGTTTTATTTTATTAGTAATTAATAAAATAATCTGTTCAACATGTGTGTTTTTGTGTCCCTAAATTTACAAATATTAGTGCTAATCACCGTGTAACTTTAAAAGAAAGAATACTTGAAAAAAGACTAAGAAAAACAGTTGATGAGAAATGAAAAAAAAAAAAAAAAAAGCTGGGTTTGGGCCAAATAGAGGGGGTCAGAATCAGATTTTCATTTTCTGACAAAGGGTTGAGAAATCATGAGAGTATAACAAGGATCTCTACTAAAGTTTTGTAGATCTGGAAAAAGTATACAACAGTGTTCTATGAGAAAAGGTTTTCAAAATGCACTAATTATATGGAGTAAATGGAGCATTATACAAAGATACATATTATCTCTGTTCTTATTCATCATCTATATGGATCCCATTATGAAAGTGGCATTAATCCTTATATCAGAATGGGAGAAATCAAACTTAGCTATTTGATATATGCATTGATATATAATAAATGATGTACTCCTAAACAAATCCAGTGTAGATCTCCAGGATTCTTTAACTAAATTGAATAACAGTTGTAACAAATTTTATATTACTGCTGCAACAAACAACAGCAACAATATGAACAAACTATGGTACAATCAAAATGGGATGATACAATCAAAGAAATAATCAAAAAGAAAAAAGAAGCCTATCACAAATGGTTAAGCAGTAAAAGATTAGAAGATGAAATAGAATATAAAAGAATAAAAGCCATAGCTAAAAGAGAAGTCAGAAAAAGACATAGAGAATCATGGAATAAATTTGTTTCTAATTTAGAACATGATTTATATAAAATAAGATTCAATGTATATAAGATTTTGAAACACTTAAATGCAGATACCAAAGAAAACATAAAATTAAACACTGAATTGAAATTAGAAGAATTTCTAAATTACTACACAGAACTGTGGACAGACAAATATTTTAAAAAAGATAACTGGCAAACAATTAACGAAAATGAAAAGGAAATAACTGAAGAAGAATTAGAAATCAGCCTGAAAGAAACAAGAAACGGAAAATCACCTGGAGAAGATAAGCTAGGTTCAGAACTATATAAATATCTAGGAACAGGATTCAAAGAAAGACTCTTATTATTTTTAAATAAAATTTACTCAACTGGTATCCTCCCAATAGAATGGAAAAAAGCAATTGTGATTCCTATCTTTAAGAAAGGTAATAGAGATGAAACTAAAAACTACAGAGGTATCAGTATACTAAATTCCTGTCACAAAATATATAGCAGAATCTTAAATAACAAATTAATGAAATATTCCAAACTCTTTATTCTAGAAGTACAGAATGGATTTAGAAAAGGATGATCATGTATAGACCTGGCCTTTTGCCTAAAATAAATAATAGAGAAAAGAAGAGAATATAATTTAGAAACACATATTGCATTTATTACTTTGAAAAAGCATTTGACAAAGTTAAAAGAAACATATTATTTAACATATTAAAAGAAAGACAAATACCAAATAATATCCTAAAAGCTATCACAAGTATATATGAAAATAATCAAATACAAATAAGATTAAATCACGAGCTATCATATACGAGAGAGATAAACCAAGGGGTCCGACAGGGATGCCCCCTCTCAGCAACTCTTTTTGATATCCACTTATTAAATGAAATAATAATAAAATAGAATAAAAATTTACATCAAGGAATTAAACTTTCACCTACAGTTAACTTAAACACTCTCCTCTTTGCCAGCGACCAAATAATAATTACAAATGCTGAAGATAACTTACAGAAAGCTATTTTAGATCTAAATGAGATATCCAAAGATTATGGTATGATAATATCAATGGAAAAATCAAAAACTATGGCCTTTAAAGGACAAGATCCAGCAAGAACTAAAATAGTAATAGATAACAAGATCTTAGAACAGGTGAATTCATTTAACTACCTAGGATGTACGATCACATATGAAAATGAAAAAGATATAAACATAAAAATTGCAAAATATTTAAAAATAACAGATGTAATTAACTCTATTTAAACCAAACCTAGTTTAAAAACAAACCAGGCTAAAAGGATACAATACATTAGCACTACCAGTCTTAATGTATGGAAGCGAAATCTGGACAATAAAACAAAAAGACAAAGATTAACAGCAGAAATGAAGTTTATGAGAAAAACTGCAAAGTATACCCTATTTGATCACAAAAGAAACGAAGATATTATGAAAGAATTAAGCCAATAACCAGTAATAGAAAAAATTAAAAAATATAAACATAAATGGATGGAACACGTTCAAAGAATGAAAACAGAAAGATTACCAAAACAAGCCTTTAAGTACAAGCTATTAGGAAAAAGAAAACCGGGACGTCCTCTTAAAAGATTCAACGATGACTTCTAAGGAACAGGCTATGCTAGGCCTAAATCCTTGATACGCATGATGATGAACAAACAATAGCAACAATATGAACAAAGAAAACTTCAACTGCATTCTCAAATTTGAGAATGCAGAACAAGTAAAATACTTCAGCTATTTAGTCATAATTTTTAAAGAGATGGCAAGTTAAATATGAAAATAGACAACCAAATAGTGGAGAAAGGTCATGTATTAAGAAGTCGAAAAAGAAATTTTTTTAATTCTACTGGTTTCATGAAAAAACGTCATCAGAAAATAGCAAAATAAATAAAAATACTATAGTTTTTTTTTTTTAATTTATTCCTGCTATTTCCTAATGAATTTTTTTCACGAAGAAGTAGAATTAAAACATATTTTTGAATTTTTTGGGAGCAATTTAATACCTGAAAATTGTGATTCTAATAAGAGAGACAAATAATCAAAGCAGTTATTCTGAGGGGGCCAGCTGAATAAATTAGCTAAAACAAACTAATGCAAGACAGTGTTCAAACCAGTTTTAAGTTATGCATCTGAGAGTTGAGTTAGAAATAAAGTATTTGATCAACAATTAGAGACGACATATGAGAGTTCTGAGAAAAATTAGGGGAGTGAACAGATGGCATCAATGGCAGAATAATCATATTAAAAATGAAGCGATTAGAAAGTAACTTGAATTTGTTAGCATTCAAGAATGTGTAAGCAGAGCTAATCTAAGATGGTATGGTCACTTAAACTGAATGGGAGAGAAAAGGTTAGCAGGACAGGTGTTTGATTCCAAGCTGTCAGGAAAAATACCCAGAGGAGGACCAAGATTCTAGATGGATTGATTCAGTCAAAAGTGCACTAAAAGACAGGAATGAGATATGAGAATATTTGAGTACTGACAAGTGATCAACTATTTGGAGGAAAATTGCTAATAGGGGATTAATAATAATGTAAACATAATCATGTGGTATGTCATTGTATTCTGTACAGCTTTGGAGGTTTATACTTCAGGAAATTTATGATGATGATGAGAGATTGATTAAAAGTTATGCTTTACTGATGTAAATATTTATGGGTATTAGGTGTACTCCTTAAAATGAGTCCCTTTTATGCCATAAAGGTAATATTATGGTAATAAATTTCAAAATTTGTCATATTGTAAAAAATGTTTTTATTTATTCTGAATTAATTTATATAAAGGAACTTTCCCTTTTTAACTACTGTTGTTACTTAATAATAAAATAAACTGCTATAGAAAATAACATTCAGCTTAACAAATCTGTGCTGGTTTTCATAGGAAATCATATCCTTATCTGTCCAGGCTTACATCCTATTTTATAACTTTTCCAAAACCTTAATGATCATACACAAAAATACATATTGATCTTTGCTTTTGTGTTTCTTTCAGCCCACTGTTTATGGTGATACTCTGTCATCTTGAAGCTAATTTGGTATGTTCTTACTTGCTTATCTGTCATTAACCAAAGTCAGTCAGTTCCTTATTGCTCCATTCTCTCACTTCTTCCTCTTGCTAATATACAATCTGTTTCTCCAATATAAAATATTCTGGCTTTGGTGGGTATTAAATTTTCTTCTCTCCTCTGTATTTGTCATATTACTGTCATCTCACATATAACAGAATGATTCTTTCCTATTTATTATCTCCCCCCTCCCCTTTTTTTTTTTTTTTTAACTGATAGATATGATGAAAAAATGTTAATGATATTTGGTCTTTTCACTAATTTTTTTTCTAATTTTTGTCATATCTTCATTATCCCATAACAATTTTTTCTATAATTTTTAAATATAAACATACTGCCACCTCAAATCAAGTTTTAATCAGTTGCTATATCTTGCTAATTTTTACCACCATCCTACAGAGCAGGTCATGTTTGTAAAATCCATTTGGCTCTGAAGTAAAGAATGCAGACAGGACACTTTTCACTGTTTTTTGAAACTTCTGTTCTTTTCTGCTGAAACAGTTTGTAAACTTCTAAATAGGTGATCACCTGATATTACAGAATATTGGAAATACAGTGGTTTTTATTTTATTTTTCCTTCCAAAGTTCCTATAATTTGACATGCATGATCTAAGTGTTGCAAGAATATTCATTCTCTTGGTTGAATTTAGTTTTAAATGTTTTACTCAAATTCAAGAGTTCAGAATAAACTACAGAAGCTGTGTATAACATTTCTTGCCATTGATCCAATGCTCATTATTATAACAGATTGATAAGAACTTATTTTTATCATCAACTGTAATGAGCAAATTTTATAAAATGCTGCTTGAAGTGAAGTAGAGATCATCCTGATCCACAGTGTCTAGTGATTCTGGACAATTTGTATAATGGGGCTAGGCTATGGTGACCAGATTTACAAAACAGGACACTCTTGGCAGGTTGACATGAATCAATTGTCATACTAATTAAAACGATCCTCCTGTACTTGTTTCATGCCAACCAGCAATAACTGTTTAGCTGAATTAAAATTAACATGGGTTACTTACATATTTATTGCAGTTTTAGTTCCACATTAGCATTATCAAATTGCACTAATCTTTATTGAGCAGATGGTCCAGGACATACACTAGTAATATCCTTGTATTTTTTAGATGACTGAATTTTTTCCAAAATATTTGGCTGTTCCTTTATTATTATTATTAGAACGGGCAACTCCAAGGAGTCCTTAGACTCATCAAGGAAGGTCCTAACATCATGTCAAGACAACTATTCAACATTCACACAGTATCTATCATACTTCACCTTGAACTCATTTACAGTCATGGCACCCACAACAGACTCTGGCAGCTTATTTCACTCATTCACCACTCTCCAAGTAAAAAACCTAGCTCTAACTCTAACACCCTTGGTAACCATACTCTTGCGCAGCTTCCATGGATGGCCCCTAGTCCTCCCACCACCAGTCCTATTCTCAAAAATATCTTCTGAATTAATCTTATAGAAACCCTTTAGTAATTTGAATGTCTCAATCATATCACCCCTTTTCTGCCTATCAGCCAATTTCTGCAACCCACAAATCTTCACCCTGTTCTCATAAGGTTCATTCCATAGACCTGCTATTATCTTGGTCACTCGTCTCTGGATCCTCTCCGCCTCCTCCCCACCATTAGAAGAAACCCTGGTGCCCTATCTAGACTACTGTGCCTGGCCATAGTAGTCTAGATAGGGTTTTATCAAGGCTCAATACAGAGGAACAATAACCTATTTGTCTCTGCTTGTCAAAGTATTTTTCAGCAACCAAGTGATTTGATGAGCTGATTTAGCCACTTTTGCGATGTGCTCCCCTAAACTTCAACTCCCTATCCACTAACATTCCCAAATCTCCTGGAGTACAGTTCCACCAATGTGGTAAACTGCTGCTAATCTTTTCACCCCAAAATGCATAACCTTACATTTTGCCACATTAAATTTACATCCATTCTCCTTAGCCCAGCCCTCCAAACTATTTATGAAATTGTAAAAGTCTGTACCAGAAATGTCATTAAAGTATTCGTTATTCATGTATTGAGGCTTAAGTGCTGGGAGGACATGATGCAGATTTTAATGGAAAGACCCAGCACTTGTGTATACTGCATTAAACTTCCAACATGTTTTTGTTGTTAATATTGCCTGTACAGTTTCAACAGACAACTGGTTCCTTTCATTGGTCGAAAATGTGTTTAATAAAGAAAACACACTCTCTAATAATGTATTTGTGGCTGACATTCCTAACACACAATCAGACATTTCTCCTATAAGATTTCTCCTCAGATTCTGTCGCCAATGCAGGAGTGCCCCAGGGTCTGTTCTTTCACCCGCTCTTTTCCTCTTGTATATGAATGACCTGTTCTCACAGACTTCCATTCCTATCCATATCTTTGATGATGATAGTACACTCCATTCCTCTTTTTCATTTGACAAACCTTGTAGTGCTCAAGTATTAGAATCCTCAAGATCTACCACAACCAGGAACCTGAACTCAGATCTCCTAGCTATATTTCAGTGATGCAAGGACAACATTCCAAAACTCAGTTCTGTTTGTTTGTTGCAAGAAAGAGTTCACTTCCCTTCTCCTTACCTTCAGTAATACTGTGATATCCAAACATGATCAGATTTCTCTTCTTGGACTGACTTGCACTTCCCATCTTTCCTGGAACAACACATTTCAACTATAGCCTCTGCAGCTGCTAAAAAATTTGGTGTACTTTTTTGCACAAGACACTACTTCACACCTGCTAACTCTATACAAAGCCCAAATTCATCCTGCCATGGAATATTTATTATTATTATTACACACCCTCCATGGAGTCAACAGCCTCATTGTGGGAGGTTCATTTAACTGGCAACATATTTATCATATAGAATCTTGAAGTCCTTAACACTCCTTGCATTAACAACACATTCTGGTAATGCAGTCCATTCACTGACGATTCTCCATGTAAAATATCTGCTCCTTATACCCTTCTTCACCACACTTTTACATAACTTCCAGGAATGATCTCTGGTTTTTCCCCTCTCGCCTTCTACTCTTTTTATAATCCACTCTGGATTAATCTGATGAAATCCTCTGACTAACTTAAACATCTCTATCATATCAAATATCCTCCTCCTATCCACCAAACTCAGTAATCCACATTTCTTCAACCTCTCTCCATAATCAACATTCCAAACTCCTGATATTGTCTTAGTCACTCATCTCTGGACCCTCTGCAATGTCTCCACATCACAATTGAAAACCAAGTGACCAGATCTGAGCACAATAGTCCAAGTGTGGTCTGACCAGTGCTGTATACAGTGGCACATCACTTCTTTATCCTTGCATGTTAGAGTATTTCTTATCATAGCAGCACTGTGATGTGCAACCTTTGCAACACTAACAGTATGCCTTCTAAACTTCAGTCTACTGTCAACCATCACTCCCAAATCTCTAATCTCATCCACTTCCTGCAGTACAGCACTATCGATATAGTACACAGCCTTATATTTCTGCACTCCAAAATGCAACACCTTGCATTTATTGATATTAAAACTACAACTGCACTTTTTTGTTCAAGTAAAAAGTCTATTAAAATCTTCCTGAAGGGAGTCAGCATCAGCAGTGCTACTTATAATTCTTCCCAACTTTGCATCATCAGTAAGTAACTGAAGATCCCCATTCAGTCCACGTGATATATCATTTACAAACAAGTTAAACAGCAGTGGTCCATGAACAGAACCCTGGGGCATGCCACTGGTTACACTTCTTTTTTTGAGACATTGCTCCATCATTCAGAGAGCCAATCTCTGATCCATCTAACCAATATACTATCTATTCCCATCCTCTGCAGCTTGTACACCAACTTATCATGTGGTAATCTATCAAATGCTTTTGCAAAGTCTAAGAATATCACTGTATGATTCTCCCTTATCTAACACACTCGTCACCTTATCATAAAATGCAAGTAAATTACTAAAACAGGACCTACAGGACCTATCCTTTACAAATCCATGCTGATCATCATAAAGAATGCTATGTCCATCAACCCAATTCTGTATTCTATTCCTTACCAATCTCTCCAACACCTTAACCACAACTGCAGTTATACAAACTGGCCTATATTTGGAGACTTCTGTCTGAGAACCATGCTTCTGGAGTGATACTATTTTACCTTCTTTCCACTCCTTAGGAACCCTAACCACTGGAAGTCTTTCATTAAATAACCAGATCAATGGAATAACCAACTGTGGTGCACATTCCTTAAGAATACATAGAGATATGTCATCCATTCCCACAGCCTTATTCACATCTACCCCAACCGGCAAATGCAATTCTGTTTCTTTCACTTCCACTTCTCCTAACACTATATATTCTACTGGATCATTTATACCAGTATGGAATACGCTGATAAAGTGCTCATTCAATAATTCCACTATATCATTTGCAGTACTTAGTCTGCTGTCATGACCATCCACCAATGTTAGTCTGCCATAATTATTCTCTCTCTTGCTTGCTTGTAGTGGAAAAATTCCTTGAGTTAACCTTGGCCTGACCAGCCAATCTCCTCTCATACTGAACTTTTTCTTTCTTTGCCATGCTTGTCACCTTTCTAGCATGCACTTTATACTCTTCATGGATCTGATCATCACCACCAACTTTCTTGTACCTCCTCCATAACATTTTCTTTTCCAGCACAGCTTGTTTGATTTTGCTGTTCATCCATTTCACTTCCACTCTATTTACTTGCTTAACCTTTGGTATGCAGTCATACATTGCTTTTGTCAGATACTGCCTTGTGAGTTCCATGCATTGTCAACATCTTTTTCGGTCAGCTCATCTACCCAACATACTGATGCTAACTGACTACAGAGCTTCTTATAATTAGCTGCTTTATATTTCCACATGTATCCATTTTTGGCAGTGATCTTTCCTTGTTTCATTACTTCCCAAATAAGTACCTCATGTTCACTCCCACTAACCAGTATCAGTGCCAACGCTTCATTAACAACCACATCTTGTGACATTATCACCAAATCCAAAACATTAAAGCCTCTAGTTGCTACAATCAATTGCTGCTTAAGATACTTATCTCTCAGAAATTCCACAAACTCGCTCTCCTTGTTCCCATACACTATCTCCTCCTTCCAGTCTATATTCCTGTAATTAAAGTCTCCCATCAGAATCACCTTCTTTTTACATGCTTAAATTTTCTAATTTGCCTAAATTTTCACAATCAGTATTCGCTGCGTTACCTGGCCTATAACGGAATTCCTATCAGATATACTAATCTGTTTATTTCAACTTCACACCACACAGATTCAAAATCTGTGTATGCACTGTCCACACTTTGTGGACATAATTCCTCTGCAATCATTAACAGAAACCCTTTCTCTTTTCACATCCCTATCCTTCAGGATAGAGATATGGCTCCCATATCTGGGGTGGTGCACCAAAATCCTCTCTAAGATTGCTTGATTCTATCCAGAAGAGGGCAGTGCAGCTAATTAATGGTCCCTCTCTCACAAACCTATTTCATCCCTCTCTGAGCCATTTTGTTTCTGCCTTGTGCCTCTATACAGATACATGGACAGTGCTGCTGAATTGGCTACTATTATTCCTCCACTCTCCTTCAAAATAATTAAAACAAGAGCCACTGCTCACCTACACCCTTTTACAGTCCATCTTGAAACTCACTGAGTGAACTTCACTGCCTCCGCTTTCATTCCATCTACTTTTGTCCTCTGAAACAGCCTCCTCCACTGTGCTTTCCCCAAAGGTTACAACCTTCAGCTATTCAATGAAAATGTGAACAGATTCCTCCTCTCTTCTATTCCTCTTGCCCACACATGGCACTGTGCTGTAGGTCTTGTGATCATTTCATGTATGGATCAGATATATATATATAGACTGTTTCAGAGGACAAAAGTAGATGGAATGAAAGAGGAGGCAGTGAAGTTGGTATATATATCTTCTCATCCACTTTGTTTATTCTCCTGAACTGTGAATTTGTTGTCTGATATACTGCTTCTCTCAAACAATCCCTGACCATTTCCCATGTGTATTCTGCCTTTCTTTTATATCTCCCATTACTCTTTTAGGTTTGTATCATCTCTTACTTTTTTGTAACATGCTATGAAATTAATTTTTTTTCTATTTTTGTATTGTTGGTTGGTGTATATAACTAATGTATATTAATTCACCCCAATTCATACATTAATTAATTGTATATATTAATATGCAATTAATTTGCATGTTATGAATAATTTGCATTATTCATAGTAATGATCTTAAGAAATTTAGAATTAATAGTTTTATATAACACTATTAGAGGCAGTAATATGAATATTGAGATGTAGGACCATGGCATGATGGTAGTTGCTTTTATATATATTATTATTTTATTATTATTATTTTTTTTTGATCACTTTGTCTTTTTTTCCTCTCTCCTCCTCTAAAAAAAAAAATAAAGAAATTGGTTCATTATGGCTTAGGATTCACTATCAGTGAGTCTGAAGGATAGAAACTGTGACTGCCTCTGTCTTCAAAAAGTTAGAGCCAAAGGAACTCTGCCTATTCTTTTTGGGGAATAAAAAAGACATTTATAGGATTTATTTTTTTTTAATTTTTTTTTATTTAGAGGATATATCTCTTTGTTTGGATATTTATTCAGTGACTGGTTTTTTTCTTGCAGTGAATAATTTTTTAAGTTTGATGCCTAAATATCAGTGTGACAAAAATTGACTATGCTTTCTCTTGTCCTCACTGGTAGAGACAAGCAACTGAGAATGTTGAGATTTCCCTGCACAACTCAGCATATCCTTCCATTCTGTTTCTTTGAAGTTGTTTGAAGAAAAAACCATTCTGGTTCTTTCTTCATAACTAAAATTTACTAAAATAAAGAGCCAAAAGGCTTCATTCTGGCAATGCAAAATTATATAAATCAAGTGGATATTAAATCCAGCATTAGTTCAAAGCCGAATGCAGAAACTATGAACATTTTGTATGAAATTTGACCAGCGAGCTTATGGGAATACACTTGCTGGCATTTACGAGTTGCCCTAGCACAGACCTTATAGGAGACATGATCACTTTGCCCAAGCATCCATATATTTGGCCAGTGAATATATGGATGCTTGGGCAAGCGATCATGTCTCCTATAAGGTCTGCACTAGGGCAACTTGTAAATGCTGGCAAGTGTATTCCTGTAAGCTCTCTGGTCAAATTTCATACGAAATGTTTATAGTTTCTGCATTCAGCTTTGAAATAATACTGAATTTAATATCCTCTTGATTTATAAAACTAATGTAACTAACAGTTAAGAAAATCTGGTTACCAATTCTGTTTCCTGTAGGTCTGATAAAGGTCTTATGCAGTAGAACATTCTGTGACTGCCTTAGATGGTAAAGTCTGCTGAATCTGTTTGAGGCTAATTACATTAAAAAAATAATCAGTCAGTTGATAGTAATCTTTTATTAGTGAACTGTACAACCTGAATTACTTGGCAGTATCAGATGAGTCATTCAGTATTTTATAACCCTCTCTCAGGCAGTTTCTTTTCTTTCTTTTGATCTCTCCTAGTGGATTTATTGCTTGATTACAAGAGCTATTTATTTTTATTATCCTCATTCAAGAATAATAATTCAATCATTAGATCATTTTTATTGATGTTCATCAGCAGATGAACTATCGACATAATTTTTATCAAGCAGTGTTGCTTCCTTACAGGTTTGTCAAGTACTTGCTTTCCAATGATGTGAACAGTAAACTGTTTATTTTTAGGAAAGGAGAAGACAAGAACTGTGTCAGCTAGAAGAAGCTTTGAGAGACAATCAAGAAAGTCATGCACAAGTAGCAGCTGATGCTCTTCTTAGGAGGCAGAGACTGCTGGAAGATGTTGCCCATGTATGTCTCATATTAAATCAAATACTTTATTTATTTATGATATTATGATAGTTATCTAAACTTATATTATAGTTAGCAGTTCACAGAACTATTATTATGAGTTTTATGAGTATCTTTTTGTGTAATGAAAGCCTGAATAATGATCCATGTTATATTGTTTTAGAGAAGATATGAAAAAGTTGAGTAAGGCAAAAAAATAAGAGTAAAAGAGTAAGGATTGTCAATCTGTTGTCTCAATGTGACAGGAGTGAGCTAAGGAGCTGTGATTTTTAAATGTTTAGTGAGTAGCTAGTTTAGGAGAAATGTTGTTGCAGTATATAGATGTATGAGATCACCGTGTTAGACAAAAGGATTTCTTGAAAGTTTTTTCCACTTCTTCTTATTGTGCTATCTTCTATCGAAGGTCAGCGACCATCTTGGCGAACAAACTGCGGTCTTGTGCTAATCTGAGCAGTTGTGCACTGCTCTTTCCTGTCCACGTCTTGATGTTGTCAAACCATGATATTCTTTTTCTTCCTCTAGTTCCTTTGCCATCAATTCTTCCTACCAAAATAGTTTGTAGAAGTTGGTATTTGCTGTTTCTCATGATGTGGCCAAGATATGATGTTTTTCGTTTCTTGATTATTTGTACAAGATGTTTAGCTTTGCCAATGGATTTTAAGACCTTTTCATTGGTAATTTTTTCTGTCCATGATATCTTTAGCATTCTTCTGTATAGCCACATCTCAAAAGCTTCGATTTTCTTGATGGTTGTCGCCTTCAATGTCCATGTTTCAACTCCATAGAGCAGAATAGACCACACGTAACATTTCAGCATTCGGCATCTGACTTCCATGTTTAGGTCTTTATTGCAGAATAGTGTTCTCATTTTCATGAAGGACTGCCATGCAACTTCAATCCTTGTCTTTATATCTATTTCTGGATCCCACTGTTCATTAAGCCAACAACCAAGATATTTATATCTTGACACTTGATCAATATTTTTCCCATCGAGTGTCAGTTTCATTGATGAGGCTGGATGTTTGCTGATGAGCATGTATTTTGTCTTGTTGATCTTTATATTTATTCCCATTCTTTGGCTTTCTATGTATACTCTGTCAATGAGTTTTTGGAGATCCATAATGTTATCTGCAATTAGCACGGTATCATCTGCATATCGTAGGTTGTTAACAATCTTTCCATTTATTGTGATTCCCTCTGGACATTCTTCCAATGCTTTTTTAAAGATTACCTCTGCGTATATGTTGAACAGGAGTGGTGAGAGCACACATCCTTGTCTCACTCCTCTTTTGATGTTAATATCACTGGTGGTAATGTTGTCTAATTGAACGGTAGCTGACTGATTCCAATACAGATTTGTTATTAGTCTTATGTCTTGTTCGTCAAGCCTTGTTTGTTGAAGGACTTCTATTAAGTTAGTGTGTCTGACTTTGTCTAATGCTTTTTCAAAATCTATGAAACACATAAAGACAGATTTCTGTTTTTCTATGCATTTTTGTATCAATATTTGGGTACAGAAAAGGGCCTCTCTAGTACCAAAACCATTCCGAAAGCCGAATTGTGTTTCACTTAGAGTTTCTTCACTTTTTCTATAAATGCGATTCTGGATTACTTTCAAAAATATTTTTAATGTTTGGCTCATTAGACTAATAAGTCGGAAGTCACCACAGGAATTCGCTCTGGGTTTCTTTGGGATAGTGATAAATGTAGATTTGAGCCAATCCGATGGAAATTCATCACTTTCATATATTTCATTAAATAGTTTTTCAAGAAGTTTGATGTTATCTGGTTCTATTAATTTTAAAAATTCTGTTTGCACACCATCTGGTCCACTGGCTTTTCCTGTTTTACTTGTTCGTATAGCATTCTCTATTTCGCATTTCATGATTGCTGGTCCTTGAATGTTATCTTTTATATTTATAGGCTTCTCTCTAGTATCATTGAAAAGTTCTGTTACATATTTTATCCAAATCTGTGCTTTATTCTCTTCTTCTAGAACTATTTTTCCATTTTTGTCTCTTAGAGACACTATTTGCTTTTTCCTCAGTTTTCTGGATATTTCGTTGATTTTCTTATGCAGATTGAAATTATCATGTTTCTTCTGAAGCAGTTCAATCTCAGTACATAAATTTTTCATCCAATTTTCCTTGGCTTCTTTTATTTTTTTCTTGATGACGTTATGTGTTTCTGTATACCTGGCTAGGTCTTTGTTTTTGTACATTCTTCTTGTATCAATAAGAGAAAGAATCTCATCTGTCATCCATTCCTGTTGTTTTATATTATTCACATAACCTACTTCTTCAATACTTGTTGTTACGATGGCATTCTTTAAGCTATTCCAAAGAGATTCCACACTTTTATTTTCTTCTATGTTAATCTGTTGTAATCGCAGGTTAAGCTGTGTCTTGGCACTTTTATTTATGTTCGGGTCTTTCAGTTTTTCTACATCAATTTTCTTTTTCTTCTTTTGTGATTTTTTAGCTGATTTTAATCTAAGACGTACTTCTGCAACTATGGGATTCTGGTCTGATGAGATATCTGCTCCAGGATAAGTCTTTGCACTCTTTATACTACTGTGGAATCTTTTATTTATCAGTATATAATCAATTTGATTTCGGACAATGTTATGTTGGTTATCTTGAGGCAATTTCCAAGTGTACAGTCTTCTGGGTGGAAGTTTAAACCAGGTATTTGCTATTGTTAGATCTTCTTCCTGACAGAACTGGACTAGGCGATCTCCTCTGTCATTTCTGGTGCCTAAGCCATGTTCGGCAACAATTTCTCCATCACCCCCTCTTCCTACTTTTGCATTGAAGTCACCCATCACTATGTTTATATCATCTTTCTTTGTTAGGTTTTTAATCTCTTTTAGGTGTTCATAAAACTCTTCAACATCTTCTTCACTTTTGTCAGCTGTGGGTGCATAAGCTTGGATGATATTTATGTTAATGGGGTTTCCCTTAAGTTGTAACAGCATTATCCTTTCAGAAAATGGAATCCAATTTAGTACTGATTTATTGATTTCTTCATCTACTATTACAGCTACACCATGTCGATGTTTGTTCTCATCATTCCCAGAGTAATACATTGTTGTATTATCTTGTTGACACTTTCCAGATCCTGGCCATCTTGTCTCGCAAATTCCCAAAATCCGGATGCCCAGCCTCTTCATTTCTCTTGTGGCATTTCTTAATTTGCCAGCTTCATACAGAGTTCTGACATTCCAAGTTGCAATTTTAAAAGTGGACACCATTTTGATCCCGGAGATTCTTCGCACCCCTGTTCCATTTAAGGGACGCCGGGAACTTGGGGCCAATTGTAAGGGTTTGCTCGCCATGGTGGTTGTTCTGGAGATATGGTAGAGCAATAGTTTCTCTGTTTGCTTTCTGCTCCGCAGTATTACAGACGTACACAATATAATCATATTGCCATCTGCAAATCTCTTATCACAAGCTTTTCCGTCATCATTTGGCTTCAACCTTGTGTCAGTACTGACAATGCTGCTTCCCAATGTCAGGGGCAGTGACCCCAGCAGGTACTTATTTAATGGCGGCACTACTCACCATGTCACCGAGTTGTCATTGGGCTTTGTGAGGTTTTAAGTGAGACAGAATTGCCACTTCTGCTCCCCCACGCCCTGATAGCTCAGTCGCTGTTGGTCCACGGCTGCTTATTCGCCAGATTGCTCTGCTTATATCGCAGCTAGCCTCCATATCTGAAGGCTGTTCCCCGATCCACCACCTGGGGACGCACCCGGTAGTAGTCAGCTCTGTCCCGGTTTTTCCACTTGGTTAAACTATAAATTAAAGAAATGATATTCTTGGTTTAATCCTTTGTCCACATGTAGAGTTTGTTTGTTTACACTTGTTGCTTACACTTGGACAAAGGATTAAACCAAGAGTATAACTTCTTAGCATTTTTAATTAAAAGGATTTGTACTTGCAAGAAGGTTGCAAGCTTGAATAATTTAGGGCTGCATGGAGAAATTGTCATTTAGTGAAAGAGTGGATGTGAATTTTCAGGATAGATATATCTGGGTGGTTAATTACATGAAAGTGGGAACACATTTATTAAATTGAGTGAGAAATGCATTATGGCAAAGTGAGAGAGAAAGAGTATGATAGCTTGTTAGTAATAATCCTAGGAAATTCAGGAATAGTTTTTTCATTAAAGAAAAGTAAAAAAAAAAAAATGTGGAAATAGGTAGGGATTTGGTTCAAGATTCTATTCATTAGCCTAGTAGTTTGCTGCCATGAATAAATGCTTGGAGTTATTAGCATCGATAGATGTAATGAAACCAAAATTATAGACATTAGAGAGACTTGGTTGACAGGGTGATATTCTTAGAGGGGAAAAAAATGTAATGGGTTCAATTTATTTAAGAAGAACAAAACATAAAGGGGGGAGAGTACTATTAATGATTGCTGAAGAATTAAGTCCCACCAAAGTAGAAATCTCCAGTGGCAGTTGAATGAGTAATACGGCAGATGAGTTGAGACTGAGTTGAGAGGTATTAACATGACAAAGTATACATAATCTGAAATATGGTATGTTGGTGATTTTAACAATGGTGTATAGACTACAGGGAGACTCCTGTATAGCTCCTCCTTTCCACTGTCTGAATACTGATCAAAACACTTGCTCAGACCAAATAACGGAAATCACTCTCACAGGAATAAAGGCGTTCATCCTCTATTCCACTCCAAATTCTCATCCACCATCCAAGCTTTGAGAACCAAAGCTTGGATGGTGGCTCAAGACTAAAACTGCAGCTGCTCTGCCTGTTGCAGCTTGCAGCAGTTGCAAAAGAATCATCACCAAGTCCACGTCTGACTTTGAAAGAACCAAATGCTGCAAACTTGCCTCTTGCCCAATGGCAGTTGCTCTTTCTGGTCCTTTGCCAAAGCCATTGGTGCAACTTCTGCCCACCCAAGTTTCCATCACTCTCACTTCGATATGGTGCCATAGTCACCTCACCAAAAGACAAGGCCAACTTACTTGCATCACTCTTTTCTTCCAATTCCTGCATTGATTACCTGGGCAAAGTTTTCTCCACTCCACAGAGAATGGCTCCCTTCATGTCTCCCATAGTCTTACAACAAAAATAAATCCGAAGAATCCTTAATAACCTGAAGACAAACAAGGCATCTGCCCTGATGGTCTTCTACCTATTATTTTGAGAAATTGTGCCCTAGAACTGACACCTATCGCCTCTTCATTCTATCCTAATCAACTGGCATCTACCCAAAAACATAAAAACATGTCCACATTCAGCCCATCCCAAAGAATGGCGATAAAAGTCAACCAACGAACTACTGTCTAATTGCTCTCACTTCTGTTCTCTCAAAAATTATGGAGAAGGTCATCAACAATAAACTCTTAACTCTTGAACCACCTAGAGACATACCAACTAATCAGTGACCAGCAGTGTGGATTCTGCCACTTGCAATCTACAGCTGATATTCTTGCTTTCACCACCCACCTATGGACTCAGGCTATGAAGAAATTTAGAGAAACTCATATGATTTTCTTTGACATTTCATAGGCATTTGATCTCTTTTGGCACAGGGGCCTACTCACCAAACTACCATTCTATCAGTACCATACATTCTAGTATCAGGCTCTTGCTGCTAGAGTACACTTGTAAGCACTTGAAGAAAAAAAAAAGATCCTTCAATATCTTGCTCAAAGAGTTAACAAAAATATCATCTCTGCAGGAAAAAGCATTTTGTATTATCGAATTTGCAAAATGTAATTCCGTAATTATAGTTCAACATAAATTCCACACTAGTTTAAGAAAGAACCGCCACTTCATGGTACAAAAAAATTTCCTGAAGAGGAATGCATCTGTAGAGGAAAAAGTCTGTTGTCCACATGTTTCTGAAGTTAATATTGAAAGAATTCAACAAACATTCATATGCAGCTCAAAAAAATCCACAAGCCACAAAAGCAAGGAATTAGAAATTCCTCAAACAATAGTATGGCCTGTTCTCAGGAAACAATTGCATATGAAAGGCTACAAGTTTCAGCTATGTAGGCACTTCACCCTGGGGACAAAGGGAAAAAAGGTTACTTTTGTTTAAAAATGTTGGATAACATAGAGGATGATGCCTTTGTAGCACAACTCACTGATGATTCAACTTGCCACTTAAGTGGTGAAGTGAATCATCATAACATGAGAATTTGGGGGACAGAACATCCATGTGCAAACATTGAAAACGAGGAAAACTCACCAAAAGTGAATGTGTTTTGTGCCATTTCTTGCAGGAAAATTTATGGGCCTTTTTTCCTTTGCCAAGCCAACAGTAACTGTGATGTCATACCTTGATATTGTTGGATCCTACTTCTTCTCAATTTATACTTTGGATCCGATATATAGTTATTACGATATTCTTAAAAATGCAAGTTGATTTCTAATCCGAATATAGAGAAAATTTATATTTATAGACTGCGCCACTCTATATTTGTATTAGTTCAAGTATTGAAGAAAAACCAGTTCTCAACTAATTCTCTTTTAACATGTTATTAATATATATACTGGTCGAGTATATTTAACTTACTTAATTTACCCGCTTTGGTTCGAATATTTTATGAATGGTGCAGTAAAAGAGATTCAGGCAAAATACAACTTTTCATTAACAAAAAAAACATTTAATTTTAAAATCACAAATTTTACACTTAAGATCAAATCACTAATTAAGATATTATAAACACTTCAGCCAATCTCCTAATACTGTCATACTAACTCAGACAATGGTAAATTTGTTATCTCTAATACAATCTTCTCACAGTTCCTTAAGTTCCAAATACAATAAAATCGCAGTAACACCTCTTTACAAGCAAACACTTTTAAATTTACACTTCAGTTAATCTTCGCAATAGTTACTGTTAACATAAGGAAATTCTAGGATGAAACACACTCACATCTCTGTATAGGAATATTAATGGCTAGAATGTTCTTACCGATAATCTTCTTCCTTCATCAACTTACACACAAACACTTTTTATAACTCTAAACACTTTTAACAGTAAACGGCACTCATTAAAATAAATCTTCTAAGCAATAACTGAATTAATTCACGGTCACAATACACATAATCAGACGTTCTTGCATGAAGCGCTACTGATCACTCATGAATTAAGGCAATACACAATAATTCTTAACTTGAGGTTTTATATGCACAGTTGTTCATTCCTCCGGCATTCAATTAATTCTTTAGGCACTATAATTCTAAACACAGCTAATGGTAAACTTCAACCTTACAGCCTCTACTATTCTCTAGTAACTTCGTGCTTTGCTTCAAGGTTCCGTATATCCTTGAAAAGTCGGCGCTGAAATTAAATTTCAACTCAAGTATCGCTAGTCTATATAATAGTATCTCAGCTGTTTTCCGTAGCTATAATTGTTATTCTACAACTTATTAGCTAACTGCTTCTCCACTAGTAGACTTAAATTAGCTGCTTGAGTGACTTGCCGACTCTCTAATATCGCACTCTGATTCCCCGAATGCTGAATATTCCGATTCCAACCGAATGCCAATCTCTCTCTAATAAATCTCTAATGCTATCTTTTTTCCAGCATTTCTTTATATCCATTCTTCCCGCCTAAATTGTTCAAGTGATCTCTTTCTAAAACTCTTTTCAATAAACTTTTTTAACATTCTCCCCACGCACTGTTCCAAACTCGTGCTCGCTTACTTACTTACTTACGTCTCCATGACAACAAAACAAAATATAATAAAATTGAGCTATTGCATAACATTAAACTTCTACAAGTAGGAATAAATAGAGAATATTTACATTTCAATTAATGCGCAGTTAAATTATCAAATACAAATTCTTATAATATTAACATAGTAATAATTAAAATAGCTTAATAATATTTAATACAGTCTTTTCATTATTAATACATATATCTTTGATTAATTAATTAATTATTATTAGCACTTCAAGGAAAAAATACATGAATAATAACTCTTAAGCAAGGTAACAAATAATATATATAAGCAAGTCTTGCTTAGTATATGGTAGATTATGTTAAATGTGAATGAATAACAAAACATACAAAATAATTTCATTCACAGTTTAACAATATGTTACAAATCTGGTTGTTCAACTTGAAGGCAACTCTGACTTCATGCAAGATGGGGTGCTGCCTCACTTTCACCATAATATGTGGTATGGGGGAAAAAAAAAACAATACTGAACTTTGGCATCCGTTTTCAGTATACACATTATGAGATATTTTGTTCAACTGCATGCACATTAATAGAAGAGCAGGTGTAGAGTCAGTGCTATTATATTTAGCTAACTCAATGGTGTTAACAGAAAAGATGTTTATTGTTGAGCCTTATTTTTGTTCATATGGAGTTGTTAGAGCAAATAATCTAATCATGTATGTTTGTGAATAGTTTGTCCACCAATTTTGCAAGCATGCCCAAGCAATAATGTCATCATTGCCTTAATTGAGAGGTTTTGATGTATCAGGAGTGTTCTGCCACAATGCCATAGGCATTCAGGGAAACCAGAACTGTTAACACAAATGAGAATCATGGACATGTGCTGGAGCAAGTGTTAGTCTCCAAAATGCAGTCAACGTCAAACAGTGGTAAAACTTGGGATACCGAAGCAGTCACTGCAGAGAATCCTTAAGCAGCTGGGTGCCTTTTTTATACATCATTTAGGTGGATCAGTGTTTAACAGCAACAGATTAACTGCATGGTAAGAATACTCTGCATGCATGCTGGCCAGTGTCTATGGAGAGCCATCCTTCCTCCATAATTTCTGGTTCTCAGACGAAGCGCATTTAAGTCAGGTCTTCTCAAGTTTTCTTAAGATTTTCAAGGTTTCTCAAGACCTGAAGTTGACCAAGAGAAACCTCTTCACATCGAGAATGTCACCACATGATGTGCAATTTCCAGTCATGGCATAATTGTGCCGTACTTAATTCAGGAGGGTGGTGTAATCATGACCTTGAATAGCAAACACTACATTGAGAAGGTGTTGGTTCTGTTCACCTAGGATGTATCATGCATAAAACATGCCATTTTGTGCACAGGTATTCCAACAGGATGGAGCAACCTGTCACACATCATGTAGTTTTAGAGCCTATTTATCAGAACACTTCCCTGAGAGGCTCATTTCGAGATACACAGAATTCCTGTATCCTTCATGTTCTCCTGATCTCACATCACTTGGTGCCTTCGTTTGAGGTATGTTGAAGGAATGGATATTCCACCATGAACTGCCTTCAAACCTTGATGAACTAAGGGATAAAATTACTTGATATGTCCATGAAACTAACCACAACATCCTTTGGTCAAAAACTCGCCTCTTACATAGACCCCGCTATAAATTTGAATGTTTATTCAAAGAAAGCGTAGAGGCATTACTCCATCGTCCTAACCTGAATCGGAATGACTGTATATCTGTATCAAAAATCTGGGAAAGTCTAATCAGGATAACTCATTAATTCATATTAATTTTATTTAATATTATTAATTAATATCTTTATTTCAATCATGTCTCTGCTTAATAAAATTCCCTTTAAAAATAGAACAAGCCGTGTGATATAACATCATGTGGCTTGTTCTATTTTTAAACGATCTATTGTTAGTATTCCACCTTGTATTTTTTAAAACTGTTCTTGTAGTGCTACTGAAGATGGTTTGCAATTTTCAGACTGAAATATTTGGCTAATTAAATATCTTTCTTGTGTTTACATGCTTATATTATTCAATGTCCAGCAGATGTCCCAACCCTTGTTCTCCAATATGACAGAGAACTTTCACATGCAATACAAAACCTGTCTTCAAAGACAAAGTGCCTATTCTGAGCACATAATTGACTGTCGTTAATGCTCTATTTGACCAAGAATCTTTGTTAATAAACCCATTTATTCCATTCAGTATTTTTTTTTGCATCATACTGTATGTACAATTATCTGAATGCAATTCTTCCTAACTGCTGGATGGGAAGAAGTGAGACAAACGATCTTGGGCTGCGCAAGTGGCCGCCCAGGATCCGAGACCTTGAACCCATGTGATTTTTATTTTTGGGGATTCGTTAAAGATACCATTTACATGCCACCCCTACCCACCACATTGCAAGCACTTTGGCATTGAATGGTAGCAGCAGTGAATTCAGTAACTGTTGACTAGTTACAAGGAGTCTGGCAAGAAATACACTATTGTTTTGATGCATGTCATATTACAGGAAGTGCATTCATAAAGTAAAGTGCCTGAATATCTGACAGTTTTCCTGTCAGGTAATGTATAATTCATGTTTATATTGGTGGAAATAAATCAGGTTTTTAAACATAATTGAGACATTTAAGTTAGAAAACGGTTGTTAATGTAGAAAATTTTTTTCATACAATGGAAGAAAGGGACAGAACAAGAGGAGGTATCCCTGGAAACTGTATAAGGAGAGTGTGAGCAAGTAATAAGGATTAGGTTCTTTGCATGGAAATTGGGTGACAAGTGTAATGTATTGCCTGAATTGTGATGAATGCAGATACATTGAATAAGTTTAAAGCATGGTTTGATGAGTTTTGTGTGTATAACAGAGTGTATCTCCCACAATAAGTCTCTGGCTACATGGAGGTCTGTTGTTAGTAATAATAATAATATCCTTGTTAACTGTCAGATCTTATATTTTGATCTTCTATGGCACTTTGTACTATATCAATCCAACTAGATCTGGATCTTACTCTGTGTCATCCTGGCAAAAAAAAAAAAAAAAAAAAATGGTTGTCTAACCTTTCTTGAATGCTAACACTGTCAAACTCCTTGATTAAGTCCTTGATCAAGTTTTATTTCTAACCCAACTCTCAGCTCCACAAGTTAAAATTGGTTTGAACGTTGTTCTGTATACTACTAGTTTAGTGTTATGACTAATTTTTCTCTTATTTCAAAAAAAATTATTCATCTGCATCCCCATTATACCAGCTTTGCTAATGTTGTTGTCTATTTCTATATTTAATTTGCCACCTTCACTAAAAATTGCAGTTCACTAAATAGCTGAAATGGTTTACTTGTTTTGTAGATTTCCATTCAAGATGTAATAATGTTTTCATAGTTTTTGCCCTTTTTTTTATTGCTAATTTTCATGCCAACTTTGTTACTATCATTATTGAGTTTAGTTAAAATATCATGGAGGCCTGCACTGGATTTGTTTAGGAGATTTTTTTGCTTATGTTATCTGCATAAAACTAAGTACTAAGTTTGATATTGCCATTTCTGGAATCAAGTTTATTTTGATCCACAAAGATGATGTTTAAGAGTGAAGAAAGATAAATTTTCCTCACACATGATTTTACATCAAACCATCTTCCAGTACCTCCTTCTGTTTTAACTGCTGACTTGCATTTTAAATATAGAGGATATATATCTTCTGTATAATGTTACAACTATCCAATTGTAGCATTTTGAAAAGCATTTCTCTTGGCACCTTCCTTATGCTTTTTACATACCTGCAAAACTTAAATACAGATATTCTATATTCTTACCAATGTCTTTCCATGACATGTGTTTAGCAACTTTTACACATAGCTTAACTCTCTTACATTTTTTTCTATTCTCCCAGAGCACATGCTCGCATACTTTCTGGGAACTTTAGATATGCTGTCTTCTTTTCCAGGACTGATTCTTAAACCTCTTTTGTTTATATTGAATTTTAGATTTTGATATCCTTGTAGATACTTCACCAATGCCCTCCACAGTGGAATCAGTCAATGTTTTTTTCAGATTTTGCCATTGAGATGCTAAGGTTTGGTAGTGTTTTCAAACTTTTTTTTTTTCAATAATATTTATATAGTTGTGCCTTACAGGTTTGCCTGCAAAAAACTGTCATACTTTAATTCTTTTTAAAATATTTACATATTTTCATATCAGTATTTATCTTGCTTAAAACCACATGACGATCGCTTCCAATTTAAAACCTTTTGTACACATTTATTTTGCACTAGTGTGAAGCTATTACTATTGACAATAATACATTCCTTAAGACTTTTCGTTTTTCTTAAACTTTTCTGTATGTTAATTTATGCACCTTTTTATGTTGAAATCTAGTATTCAGTGATGGCAAGTCAGCTTCTTGAACAGAAATCCAGCAGGCAATTACCTGAATTCTTTGAAGGAGGCAGAGATAATATTATTATTATCTCTGCCTTCTTCAAAATTTTTCCAAAATATTTCTATATTCCTGATGGGATTAATTTCTCACTCTTCCATTTAGATCTCCAATTAGTACTAGCTTTTCCATTTTCTTTGTTTGCTACCTTCTCTAATGTCTTAAGAAATTCCTCCACTTGTTCCTTTTGACAACCTTCTACAGGACCATATGTACAGATAAGTTTAATTTTGCAATTCCCCATTTTGAAACATGACTCTACGTGAAATTGCCTGCTGTCCAAAAGTTTATCTCATGTTTAGTGTTGAATACTATGACTACTCTTGCCTTTCCTCGGTCACTGTTACTAAAACGTGACATCTTTAATATATTATTTTAGCAGGATCTCACCTGTTTTAGCCTCTTTTCTTAGAGGCTGTTATGCCTACTTAGTACTTCTTTAGTTCTTCTGCCAGTTTGAATTCTATTTCATTGACACTTCTTAAGTCGATGGTGCTTATCTTGGATTCTGCTGATGTTGACTTTGTCACTGTAGCTGACTTCACACTTTTCGTCCCTATTTTCTGATAAAAATGTAGGGACCATGTTTAAATTGTGTGATGTTGAATACTATGACTACTCCTGCCTTTCCTCGGTCACTGTTACTAAAACGTTTAATTTTAAGTCAATTCTAATTTAAGTCAATACAGAATGCAATTTAGTTGGTTATCCTTATTCATTTAGTATTCAGTGGATACCTATTAGTAGGCAGACGATGTGAAGGAGAGAGTAAGACATTAGGTCAGAAGCCCTAGTCAGTTCTTTGTTTTTCTTAAAGCCAGAATACTGGTTTTGGATATCCTACTTCTTCTTAATCTATACTCTGGATCCGACATGTTATTTATTATGATGTTCTTAACAAAAATAGAAGGTTGCTAGTTGATTTCTAATTCAAATATAAAGAAAATTTATATTTAGAGACTGCGCCACTTTATATCTGAATTAGTTCAAGAATTGAAGATAAACCAACTCACAACTATCTCTCCTTTTAGGTGTTAATATTATAAATACTGGCCGAGTATATTTGATTTACTTATCTCTCCCGCTTTGGTTCGAATATTTTATGAATGGTGCAGTAAAAGAGATTCAGGCAAAATACAACATTAGATTAACAAAACAAACATTTAATTTTATAATCACAAATTATACACTTAACTTCAAATCACTAATTAAGTTATTAGAAACACTTCAGCCTTCCTGGCAATACAGACAATGGTAATTCTGCTATCTCTACTTTACAGTCTTCTCACAGTTCCTTAAGTTCTAAATACAATAAAATTTTCAGTAACACTTCTCCACAAACAATCACTTTTAATTTTATACTTCGGCTAATTCTCCACAATAGTTACTGTTAGTATCAGGGCATTCTAAGATGAAACTCACACACTTTGTAACACTCTCTGTAACTTCCATAAATTTGGGCCAATACTTCTTAATTTTGAGAACTGAGAAATAAGATTGTCCTTAAATATTTGATAATCAAATGTATCCTTGAGAATTGGAGATGAGTTAAAATATGTTTTAGCTTTGCCTACTAATTTACTTCTGAGTAAAATTAAAAGTTGAAAATCCGTCCAATTTGCTATTTTTCTAAGTTTTTCAACATAAGTAAAAAAAAACAGTACATTATCTGATTCTTCACCTGAAAACTGGGGAAAAACCTGTTGTGGGTTCACTGTACGAAAAAAATTCACTATCTTCCATTTTAGAACTTGATGAAACTGCCATATTAATCTATTAACAACAACTTTAAAAGAAATCAGAATCCTAAAATAACTTCTATGTTTGCGTGATTCTAGTTTACAACCAATTCACTTGATTCACTCAATTTACTTTAAAAGTTCTTCGGATCACCGTTTTTTTTTTTTTTTTTGATACTCTTAATAAAATTTAATACTTAATATTACAATCTTTATTAGTGAATTCAAATCCTGTCGGCTGCGCCATTTTGTTGTATCCTACTTCTTAATTTATACTTTGGATCCGACATGTTAGTCACTATGATGTTCTTAAACAAAATTATAAGTTGCTAGTTGATTTCTAATTCAATATAGAGAAAATTTATATTTATAGACTGCGCCACTCTATATCTGAATTAGTTCAAGAATTGAAGAAAAATCAACTCACAACTATCCTCTTTTATATGATGTTATTATATATACTGGCCGAGTATATTTAACTTACTTAATTTTCCCGCTTTGGTTCGAATATTTTATGAATGGTGCAGTAAAAGAGATTCAGGCAAAATACAACTTTTCATTAACAAAAACAAACATTTAATTTTAAAATCATAAATTTTACACTTAACTTCAAATCAGTAATCAAGATATCACAATCACTTCAGCTTCTCCGATAAGTACAATCAAACTCTGATAAGATAAATCTGTTATCTCTATATCACAGTCTTTTCATAGTTCCTTAAGTTCCAAATACAATAAAAATTGCAGTAATACCTCTTCATAAACAGACACCTTTAATTTTACGCTTCTTTTAATTCTCCGTGATAGTTACTGTTAACATCAGGGAATTCTAAGATGAAACTCGCACACTTCTCTGAACAGAAATATTAAAGTTGGAATAATCTTACTGTTAATCTTCTTCCTTCATCAACATACACACAAACACTTTTTATAACTGTAAACACTTTTAACAATAAACAGCACTCATTAAAATAAATCTTCTAGCATTAACTGAATTAATTTGCGGGCACAATACATATAATCAGATGTTCTTGTATGAAGCACTACTGATTACTCTTGAATTAGGGCAATACACAATAATTCTTTAGCTTGGGGTTTTATATGTACAGATGTTCATTCCTCCGGCATGCAAATAATTCTTTAGGCACTATAATTCTAAACACCGCTATCATTAAACACAACCCTGTTGCCTCTATTTATTCTCTAGTTACTTCTTACTATGCTTCACATTTCAGTGTGTCCTTGAAAGGTCAGCCCTGAAAATAAATCTCAACTAAAATATCGCTAGTCATTCAGTAGTCACTCAGCTATCTTCCGTTGCTTTATTTGCTATTCAGAAACTTATTAGCTAACTGCTTCTCAACTTGTAGACTTTATTTAGTTGCTTGAGTGACTTGCCGACTCGCTATTATCGCACTGTGATTGCCGAATGCCCGATTCCAACCTAATGCCAATCCTTCTCTAATAAATCTCTAATGCTCTAATTAATTAATAATTCCAGCATTCGTCACTTATATATCTGTTTTTCCCCCTAAATTGCTCACGTCATTTCTTTCTAAAACACTTTTCAATAAACCTCACGTGGTGTTCCAAAATGTGCTCGCTCACCTACATACGTTTCCATGACAACAAAACAAAATATAATAAAATTGAGCTATTACGTAACATTAAATTTCTACAAACAGGAATAAATAGAGAATATTTACATTTCAATAATGCGCAGTTAAATTATCAAATACAAACTCTTATAATATTAACATAGTAATAATTAAAATAGCTTAATAATATTTAATACAGTCTTTTCATTATTAATACATATATCTTGATTAAATAATTAAATATTAGACAAAATTAAAGTAGTTATATGAATATTAGATTGTAAATAAGTTGTTTACATTAAATAATATTTACAAGTCTAGCCTATGTGATGGGAGATCATGTTGGATTCTGAAACAAATAATAATTACTCCAATCTCTATATAATCAGAATCCAACACTGGTCTCCTCCCAGTATTCTGACTTTGAACCTTAATTGATCAGCATCTTTTCATGGTGTGTTTTCCTGTATTTTTCAGTTGGTTATTTAGTTTCATCTGTAGCTGCTGATTGAGATGATGGCCAATGTGAATTGTCTCAGTCACTGCAGGAATATTGTTGTGTAGGCAAAGCTGCAAAGCAACTAGCACCCTAAATGCACTGTCTTCTTATTTTTATTTTATTTTATTTATCCTAAAATAAATAAAGTAAGTTATTTATTTTAAGTGTTTGTACCATTCACAAACAACATTAATACCCTGCTGTCCCCCATCTAGCATAGTGTTAAAGTAGAAGAGGTGTTGCACGATTCCTCTAGATAAATCTTATTTTAGTGATTTTAGTAATTATTTTTGGTTATATCTCATCATCATCATCAAATTCCTGATATATATATCAAGGGATGTACAGGATATGATAGTACTACATGAAAAATTTACATCATTACTAACTTCCTATCTACAATTTTCCTCCAGATCAGTCTGTTAAATGTCAAGACTTCAATATTATCAGCTCTTATATTTCTGTCTTCTAAGGCACTTTTTATTGTATCAATCCACCTATATCTTGGTCTTCCTCTGAGTCTTTTTCCTGCCAACCTGGTAGAAAACACTTGTTTTGGTAATCTTTCCTCTCCCATTCTGCTTAAGTGACCATACCACCTGAGATTAGCTCTTCTAATGCATTCCTGGATGCTGACAATATCAAGTTCTTTCCTAATCTCCTCGTTTTTAATATGATATTGTTATTGATGCCATCTGTTCACGCCTCTAATCTTTCTCAGGACTCTCATATCTGCGGTCTCTAGTCTTTGGTCAAGTGTTTTACTTCTGACCCAGCTCTCAGATCCATAAGTTAAAACTGGTTTGAACACTGTCTTATATACAGCTAATTTAGTGTTCCTACTAATTTCTCTCTTATTCCATATGGATTTATTTAATTGACTTCCTACCATACCAGCTTTGTTGATTCTGTTGTCTATTTCCATATTTAATTTACCATCATCAGTAAAAATCATGCCTAAGTATCTGAAGCGTTTTATTTGTTCAACAGGTTCCCCGTTCACAACACAATTGACATTTTCAACAATTCTACCTATTTTCATTGTCTTTGTCTTTTTAATGCTGACCTTCATACCATATCTATTACAACAGCTATTCAATTTAGTCAGGGAATCTTGCAGACTTGTAGCAGATTTATTTAGAAGTATAACATCATCTGCATAAAGCAAAGAGCTGAGATTAACACCTCCAATTTTGATATCAGGTTTAACACCAAAATTTCAAATGATGTTGCAACATGACAGAATTGGTTATATCTTATATACTTTAATATGTAAAGTTGAATGCATGCATTTGTTTTAGAAATTCAATATGGGATATTGTTTAGAAAGTGTTTTTTCATCTTGCTAATGCTATCTTATTCACTAAGTTTAACATCCGGGATTTTGTACAATGTAGTGCATTCTCTATGTATTCATTGCCAAGATTAAATGAGTTATGGCACAAAACCGAGAGTGGAGAGAGTCTGTCATAAATGTTTAATGTGCAAGAAAAGTGAATAGTGTGGAAAGTAGGAAAATGGAGTGATGAATATTAACGATGTAAGGAAAGATTGCGAAAGTGTTCAGGAGAATGTGGAAGTAGTGAATACTAGTGTATGAAAAAAATGGCTGAAAATAATGTGGATAATGAGGTGATGGTATGGAGTAAAAAACACCACATTTACACAATGTCCTTCACAGGACAAAACTGGAGCTAGAGCAACTCAAGACATGATTGTTGTGTGGTGCAGCAGGTGGGAGAATGAAAGAAAAAGTGAATGGGGAAAATATTAAAATGTGAGAAACAGGAAATGAGGAGAGGATATTGTATGGAAATTTGGTGATAAGGAGTATACTTAATGAAAAATTGATGCAAAGGAAAATTTTCAATATATGACAATCAGAGAACAAGAGTTTATCTGTGGAAGTTGTATAAGAGTGGTTAGTAAGGATGTGCTAACTAGATTTCATGCATGGAGAGTGGTGAATGAGTGAAATGCATTGCCAGAATTAGTTGAGTTCCCTGACAGTGAATGCATTTAAGGAGAGGTATGATAGGTTTTATATGTAAAAATATTTAGTTCAGGTCTCTTCTGTGATTAGTCTCTGGACTCCATGGATATACTATATAATATGGTTGAAAGTTGGCATTGAGATTATAATGTTGTAAGATTCTGTTGATTTTTTCCATATTATAACAGTTCTAGCATATTATAACAGTTCCTATATGTTTCAGTATTTTAGTATTGTTATGGTTCATGTCAGCTCTTTATTGTAATTTTTTGTTCATCCTAATCCTAACCCAGAAGAAACCACAAGTATATGTGGTAGAACTAGTCTGTGTTCATTTAATTGTATTAATACAGCTAAATAAACTCACTGTATTCCTTCTTATTTGATTTTACTGGTCAAAAAGCTACGTATTCATCAGAAATCGAAATATCGTAATTTCTGTTGCATACAAATTTTGTTATTGTAAGTTATAATTAAAGCTTACATTCCTATGATAATATAATAAATTTAATGACAAATATGCAAAAGCTCAATTTTCAAAGAGTTATTCACATGTAGATATATTTATTTTAAATGCACAGAATAGGAGAATGACTAAGAAAAATATCATTTGGCATTATACTGTATGATTATTAGCTCCTGCATTTTTCTGGTGTTGGGCTTGTTATATTAAAGTCATAGTTTATTTTCATAATATACATTTAATGTGTTTTAAATTTTTTAGGAACAGCTGCGGGTGGATGGAGAAATATTGCAAATACAAAATAAGAAAGATAAAGAACATCAGAGTCTTGTAGCCATTCTTTTTAACTGTAAGCAAGGCAATATGATATCATTATATTGAATGTAATTAAATTATTGGTAATGTAGTTAGTGAGTAATATACTTTTGCATATTTATATATACAGACTATAAAGTTGTTTCCTACATAGAACTCTACATAAAGCCATTACACTAAAAATAGGCAACATTACATACCCAAAACTTTGCCATGTGAATGAAGTGAATAATAGATACATAATCCTGAACTTAAAAATTATAGTCAGCAAATTAGCAGTGAGTTAAAAAGCTGCAATTCTTGACATTAATTCTCAATTATTTGATAGAAACCTTGGGTTACTGAGGATTTGTCTTGAATCCTGAATAAATGTTTTTATTCATCTCAGGAAGGTTGCATCATTAAAAAAAAAAAAAAAATAAGCATGTCTGCAAAATATATTGCAGTGATGATTTAGGTCTAACTTTTGAAGGATTAGAGTTGTGTGTGCATGAAAATCTATTAGGCAATGGTATAGAGTCCAAATTCTGGATATATCAGAATTATGCATTGCTTCTCTTGCTCTTAAATTTTTCTCAAAACAAAATTTAGCCATATAAATAATGGTGCAATATCTAATAGGCCTTATTTGCTAGCATGTAGATAAATAACACATGCTATTTACATTCCTTCTGTCAGACTTTGCCCATTTATGTTTAATTGCATTCTAATACACTCCAGTTTGAGCTTTAGAGGAGTATGGAATAAGAGGTTCCTTATTTAACTTGATTAATACCTGTAGCTGAAACATCATCTATAGAGATCATTCAGTGTGTGGGTTTCTTTCTGAACACCCACATAGTGTTGAAAATATTTTTGAAGCAATGCCCAACAGATTCAACAATTTTTGTAATTTACTAATAAACATGCGTCACCCATGGATTGTTTTTCTTTCTCCATAGATGACTTGCATACAAGTGAACATAAGTCATGTTAATAAACACATTTCTTAAGACCCAACGATATGCTGTCTACTGTATGCAGAAGTGTAGGAGTGCTTCCAGTGTATGAGGATGATTTTTAATATACTGTGTTCCTTAAAAAGCTCCATAAAAATCAGGTGGGCTAAGATCTGGAGACTTTGGTGGCTATAATTCCTTTGAAATCAGCTGCCATGAAACACACTCTTAAGTAACTCATGGAGGTGCAGGACACATGAATCAGCGTGTTGTCTTGCTATAACCATGTTTTTGAAAGGCTTGTTTTCTAATAAAATTTCTGTACACTTGTAAGACTTGTAAGATTGTTGATTATTGAAGCATGAATATCCACAAGTTTATTTTCAGGAAGCACTTTAGCTTTCCACCTTTTAATTCATCTGAAATAATTTATTTTATTTTTTGTTTTTTTTTAAGTTATTGCAGAAGCATTTTTGCTTGCTTTGTTTGGAGGAATCAGAAGACTGGAAAAAGTGTTGCCGAATGAAGTGAAAATGGATGTGCAGAACCAGGGAAACTAGAACTACCAAGGAGGGGGGAAAGTGGATATCCAGACATCAGTGAGACAGTAGAGTGTAAAAATGTATATAATGTACCTGAGCCAACACTAAGGACAAAAAATGGGAATGGGACATTTAGAATAACGCATCAAGATAGGGGTGGGACAAAGGGATCACTGCAATTCATGTATACTAATGCCAGGAGTATTAGGAACAAGAAGGAAGAATTTTTGGCCTTGATTGGCTCTTCCTGGCCACAGGTTATTGGCATTAGTGAAACATGGCTGATGGAAGATGATATAGTTAGTGGGATAGAATGTGTAGGTTATAGTATGTTTAGGAGGGACAGAGAGAATAAAATTGGGGGAGGGGTGTTATTGATGATAGCTGATGAACTGCAGCCAAGGAGAATTGAAGTATTGCAGGATAGTGAAAGGAGCTCATTTGAGGCTATTTGGTGTGAGATTGACACTGGCAGAATAAAATATACAGTTGGGTGCTGCTATAGACCAGGTGATGGAATAGATGGTGGAGATGGTATGCATAAACAAATTGATGAAATGAGTGGAAGGAGGGTAATTATTATGGGGGATTTCAACTATGGTAACATTGATTGGAAGGAGGAGAGGACACATGTGAGGAAGGAAATGGATTTTATTCAGTTATTAAGGGATAACTATCTGAAACAGCATGTAATTGAAAAAACTAAGGTGTGAGAGTGCTTGACCTGGTAATTGCATCTCAAAATTTGACTGTAATGAATATGACCATGTTGCCACCTATTGGTGAGAGTGATCATAAGGTCTTGACCTGGGAGGTGGCTAAAGGTGGGCAATTTGTGATTAAGACAGGGTATATGTGGAATTACCGTGCTGGCAAGTATGACAAGCTTAGGAGATTGCTTGGATCAGTGCCATGGCATGTACAACTGCAAGGGCTGAACGTCGCTAGAGCATGGGAAGTGGTCAAAGAGCATTTACAGGAGGTTATGGCTGATTGTATACCTAAGGTCCGAATAGTGAAACAAGTAGGGGTTAAATGGATGAATAACACCATTAAGCTTGAGCTGCAAAAAAAGAAACAACTATGGAGGCAATTTAAAGAAAGGGGTGACCTGCAGGCACACGAACGGTATAAAGTGCAGGCCAGAAGGGTAACGAGTGTGGTAAAAACAGCAAAAGCCGATTATGAAAGGAAACTAGCTATGCAAGCAAAAGAGAATCCCAAACAGTTCTTTCAATATGCTGCAAGCAAGAAAAAAACTGTACATGGCAAAATGATTTTAAGGAATGACGATGGTAAAGAGTTCGCTGAACCAGTCGATATACTGGAGTTACTGAGCGCGCACTTTGCAAAAGTATATCATACAAGTGGTGACGTTGAAAAAATGAAGGAACCATTAGTTTATATGGGAATTGTGATGAATGAAGTGGAGGTGAATAGTCTATTACAGAACCTTAATGTGAATACATCTGTGGGATTGGATGGTATACCGGCACGGGTCTTGCATGAAGCGGCTAAGGAATTATCAGTGCCCTTGACCATGTTGTTTAATCTGAGTCTCGGGTCTGGCTTAGTCCCGAAGGCGTGGAAAGAGGGGGAAAATAGTTTCACTGCATAAAGGAGGATCCAAGACTACGGTTGCAAATTACCGACCGATCAGCATATCAGGAGTCGTTGTCAAGGTCTTGGAGAAAGTAGTCAAGGGAAAAATACAGGAATTGATTGATGAAAATGAGATACTGTACAGAGGACAGCATGGCTTTGTGAAGGGTAGATCATGCCTCAGTAACTTGCTCAAGTTTTATAACAAGGCGACGGCTGAACTGGATAAGGGAAATGGGTTTACAGTGATACTGCTGGACCTGGCAAAGGCGTTTGACAGGATACCACATGGAATTCTAATCCGTAAACTACAACATATGGGAATGGATATAGGGTTGGTGAGATGGATAGCTGGGTGGTTGATGGAGAGATATCAAAGAGTAGTTTATTCAGGAGTAGAGTCCAAAAGATGGCCTGTGACTAGTGGTGTGCCACAGGGTTCTGTTCTTGGACCACTGCTGTTTAATCTGTTCATTAACGATATGGGGAAGGGTCTAAGTGGGACAGTTCATTTGTTCGCTAATGATGCAAAGTTGGGTAGGGCGATAGTGAATGCAGAAGATGTCAAAGTCTTGCAAGATGACTTAGATCGATTGGAGTTCTGGACTAAGGAGAATAGATGTCAATTTAATGTGACAAAATGTAAGGTTATGCATTTCGGAGTGAAAAGATTAGCAGCAGTATACCACATTGGTGGAACTGTACTCCAAGAGATTGATGAGGCCAGGGACTTGGGAGTGTTGGTGGATAGGGAGATGAAGTTTAGGGGGCACATTGCGAAAGTAGTTAAATCAGCTCATCAACTCACTTGGTTGTTGAAAAATACCTTGACGAGCAGAGACAAGCAAGTTATTGTACCTCTGTACCGAGCCCTGATAAGACCTCATCTCGACTACTGTGCCCAGATTTGGTCACCTCGGTTCCTTCTTGATGGGGAGGAGGTGGAGAGGATCCAGAGGCGAGTGACTAAGATGATAGCAGGTCTATGGAATGAACCATATGAGAACAGGTTGAAGATTTGTGGGTTGCAGAAACTAGTTGATAGGTGGAAAAGGGGAGATATGATTGAGACATTCAAATTGCTAAAAGGATTCTATAGGATTAATTCAGAGGATATTTTTGAGATCAGGACTGGTGGTGGGAGAACTAGGGGACACCCATGGAAGCTGGGCAGGAGTGTTAGAGCTGGGTTCTTTACTTTTAGAGTGGTAAATGAGTAGAATAAGCTGCCAGAGTCTGTTATGGGTGCCATGACAGTGAGCGAGTTCAAGGCAAGGTATGATAGATACTGTGAGAATGTTGAACAGTTGTGTGAACATGTTTAGGGCCTCCCTCGATGAGTCTACGGACTCCCTGGAGTTGCCCGTAGTAGTAGTAATAATAATAATAATAATAATATTTGGACATTGATTATTATCTGCTTGAGCTGCCCTTTCATTTTGATGGCTTTTTCTACCTCAAGTATTGATGTATATTCTCCTGAATGTATTCCTTTTAAATATTTTCTGTCACTTTTCTTCTCTATGTGGTGTGCCTGCTTGTGGTGGAGGGGTACTGGTAATGGTTCCTTTAAATGTTCCAATTTTTCTTTGGTTTTTTTCTTCCCATAATCCTTACTCAATTTCCTGAGTGTTTTTTGCTATCCTGTTATCAGACTACCATCACTGGGATTTACTATCCTGCCTCCCTGTTTAACCATAGGTGTGTGACCTGTAGACATCTGAAAAGTGAGGATCTGGTAACTGTGCATTACTTTGGCTTCTTCTTTGTTAAGATGGGAATTCTTGGATGGCCTGGCCAAGATCGCTTGACTAATGAGCTTGTCTGAATTGGTCAGTAGTCACAATGGTTATACCAGGTAGCCCCAAAAGAACCATCTTCCCCAGACCTAAAATCCTCTTAAACATCTAATTTTGCTAGTTGAAGATCTTCATATATCATTAGCAATACTCCACCTACTCTCATATTCCTGTACCCTTCAAATTCTATTCTAGTAACTATATAATTTTCTGACTACCAGGTCTCTCTGATGTCTATAATTTTTAGCTAAGTCGAGTTGACCAATGCCCAAAACTCCTCATTCAGATTTGAAACCCACGATATTGCATTCACCTTTGCATTATCATTTCTGTACATACTCGTTTATTTCTGTCAGTATGTGGGAGTGAGGTACAAAATAAAACAGGAAGTGTTATGATAAGAACCTTATTTTTTTTTGAAGATGTTCTAGATACCCAAGTTAAATGGAATAACAAATATAGATTATTGAAAAAGATACTTTAAAATGCTTCATTTTAGTGATGGAAATGAACAGAAATAGAGGATACTATAAATCCATTCTTATTTCGTAGCTGAATGTGTAGACACTTAGAAAGTTTCAAAAACGGAGACCACAGAGCTTGATAATACAACTTTTGACATTGGAATTACCTTGGTTTTCACTATGTAAAACACACAAGCTCTGCACATAACAATTCCATATATCAGTGGTTTGAAATAAATATCCAATGAATGAATCCTTTTTGATCCTGAGACAGTTATTCTGGAGAGGAACAAAATATTTTTTTGGAAATATATTTCTTTTTTACTGAAACAAATGATATTTGTTTCTAGGATATCTATCTTTGAGGATTTAATGCAGAGGAGAGAAACTTTTTTTCCCCTCTAGTTTGGGGAAAAAAATTTCACTCACAGAAAATAATATGCTATGTGGGGAACCCTCCCCCATATATATATATGTAAATACACACACTTATTACATTCATTGACTATCCAGGATTAATTTAAGAATTATGCTAGTGTAAAAAAAATGCGATGCTGCAAAAATAGTATTTCTTTATTTATTGTTACTGTTAACAAGGAAAAAGAATATTGACAATTTAAATTTAGTGAAATACAGAATGGAAATAAAAGAAAAGTTTTATTTATAGAGAAGATAGAAGCAGTGTGTTTGTGTGGTTTTAAGCTGTACTTAAAATCATGGATTTTAAGCACAGCTTATTCTGATTGATATTGTACAGAGGTGAATAGTTTTCCACTATTATAAACTTTTTGAAAACCAAGCACTTCTCACACAGATTAATAATAATAATAATTAAATTAAAAAAATATCCTCTGAAAAAAAAAAAAATATTCTAAGCACTCCTAACATCATTGATCATTATTTAATCTGTAAAAGGTTTTCCAAATTTTCTTATGTTAATTTTATTCTCTAGCCTGTCGGAATTAGTTCTAATGGTGAAAAGCACCTCTCAATGCTTCCTTGTGTTACAGGAACAGCAATAATTATATTTACAATCACAGTAAGGATCTGATAACCATGGATCTGTCTTCTTCCATCCCAAATGTTCAGAACATTTGTATGTAATGCCATCCTCTTTGTTCTCTGTAGTTTTGTATTTTCTATAAAAAATTCTTCCAAACATGGTTCAAGTTCACATTCTGCAGATGAAGTTTCACTAAATTCAACTGATAGAAAACTTTTGAGCAGGGTTGAAGTGGTGCTTTTAGTAGACATTGATGCAACAAAGGTTGATTTATGTAAAGGTCTGGGAACATACACAGGAAGACAGAAGTGACTGACAAGGCTTTCCCATTCATTTCAGTCATCTGGCCTGAATCATTCTGAATTCTCACAAATTTTTCTGCAGTTTCTCTCAGCATGTTTTCTTGCTATCAGTGTCTCTTCACAATCATGAAAGATAATAGTTAAACCTTGGGTCTAAATATAAGCCATGCAAAAATAGTTTATTTTCTAATGAATCAGACTTGCATCTTTCCATAGTATTGATTAAACTTTTTGCCAAGATGTTATCCTCACTGAAAGTATTAAGTCTGTTTCATTTCCATCTGCTGTTTATATAAATTGCCAACTGTCATGATGGATGTCTTGGGAAGAACTGTAGTGTTTCTTACAGGCTTGAAAACCTCAAAAAAATAATACCCAAAATGATATGATTTTCTTGTTTCTGTGTTAAAAATTCTTATCTCATTTAGCCTGTCATGATGTCATACATTGAATCATGTTATACAATGATTTCTATCTTGTTTGAACATCTAGTATTGCTTATCTATCGGAGTCCGGAGCTTTTTTTAATGTGGTTCCTAACCACAAAAGGTTATTAGTAAACTTATAGTACATTGTGTGTACCATGGGTAGGCTAAGGATTTTTGTTTTTCAATTTTTATCAATTTTATATATTTTTTATAATTTTTATTTATTTTTACATGAGCTGGAAACCCTGTTCTTGAGACCAAACATAGAACGTTTTCAAGCCACTTCAGGTCTCCAATAAGTGGGGATGTGGTCTCACACCTAGAGACAATCATAAACATCCATGCCCACAGCAGTATTAGAACTGGCAAACCTGTTGGTTGGAGAACAGGTACACTAACCACTTGCCAGCAAAGCTGGCAAAGTTTGATATTCTCTTGTTTTTAATAAAAAGTTTGATATTCTCTTGTGATATAAGCTTGTTTTTCCATCTGAAATATCCTGATTGTATAACAAATACAAAAATCTTTACAATATTAGGAGGGTAATCATCATATAGTAAATTAATAGTGTCAGATAATGGATAATTTACTATATAATGATTACCCTCCTGATATTGCAAAGATTTCTGAATTTGTTATACAATCAGGATATTTCAGCTGGAAAAACAAGATCTATAGACAAGTTGAAGGTACTGCCATGGGTAGCCTTCTGTCTCCACCTTTGGCAAACTAGTTTTTGAACCATCTAGAAGATACCTTGTTCTCATCCATTCATCCCCAACCCTCTCATTGGTTTTGTTATGTTGATGATGTCTTTGCTATTTGGCCTCATTCTGAAAATGAACTTACCTCTTTCCTACAATAGATCAATAGCCTTCACCCATGCATTCAGTTCACCATGGAAAAAGAAAAGGCTGGCAGTTTACCATTCTTGGACATCAGCCTAACATGCACAGCCTCTGGTAATTTATAAACCAGTGTTTATCGACAATCTACCTTCACTGGCAGATACATCCATCAAAAGTCAGCTCATCGCACCTCTCAAAAAATTGGTGTTATCAAGTCCTTAATTAATAGAGCACATAAGGTGTGCTCCTCTCCTTCAAGCTTACAACAAGAAATTCTCACTATGAAAAATTTAATGGCTAATACCATAATCAAATCCAGCAGATAATGGACTCCTATGTTCCAACACCTCAGGAGTCTTCAACAGACCACAGAATTCTAATCCCTTATATTTCTGGCATCTTGGAACCGATTGGTAGAATTTTGAAGTATCATCATCTCATTCCCACATATTTTCCAATCAACAAAATTTCTTATCTGTTGCCATCTACAAAAGACAAACCGAAAAACCTCTGTCATTGGCTGGGCATTTACCAGATACCATGTGAATGTAATCTAACATACTTTGGACAAACAGGCCATTCTGTAGAAAAAAGAATTAAAGAATATCAGTATTATATCAAATACATGAAACCTCAAAAGTCTGGTCTGGCGCAAAATAGTATTGACAATAAACACAATATCCAGTGGGATAAAGTTTGTCTTCTCCATAGATGCAGGTTTAAATATGAAC
Source organism: Typopeltis vanoorti (assembly GCF_054136105.1). Lineage (NCBI taxonomy): Eukaryota > Metazoa > Arthropoda > Arachnida > Uropygi > Thelyphonidae > Typopeltis > Typopeltis vanoorti. Next base: position 19,921,145 of record NC_143574.1, on the reverse strand, counting down.
ATCTTTTCAAAGAAAGTTGTGAAGCCCTTTTACATCAGCCAAATCTGAATTGGAACGATTGTCCTCTCTCTCCCCCCCCAAAAGTTTGGGAGATTCTTATCTTATGTAACCATCAAAAATAGTTGTTTAATAATATTATTTATTAATACTAATTTCTAGCATGCAGCAAAACAGTTTTTAATAGGTAAACCACTGACTACTGTATGTACTTTGTAATCTGGTTCCTTTAAGTTGCTTGTTTCCACACACTGATGATGTACTGTTATTTTCAGTACGAAATATCTGTACTTTCATTTCATTAAAGTTAATTATTGTGATTATCATGTAATTTATTATTTATACTAAAAACTTGTGTAATGTTAATGTTGTAATTTGACAATACTTCCAGTATTTTCAATTTCACATAGTCATTCATATTCTCTTCCTTCATTTAAACAATGGCCAAATTTCATATATTGTTGGTTTATTCCTAAAATGCCTCTTTCTTGTCTAGTGGCACAGTTGATTTTCAGTGTTAAGTTTTAGCTACAGCTTTATATATATATATATATATATATATATATATATATATATATTTATTTATTTATTTATATTTCTTCAATCTTTTGCACCTGCATCATTTAAATACTTGACAATATTATGAGAATTAATAATAGGCATTTTAATGCCTCATACAGGTTGAGCTAGAATCTGAAACTCAGAGGAATCTAACAATTTGAAAGGCACATCTTCATTAGCAACTAACCACATTTCAATATGAATCAATTGCTTTTTCTCAGTAGAATGCGCAATAAGATGGTCCATTTCATTATCTTGTCTTCTATTAAAAAGCTATTGAAAATTTATGGATGATACCTTTGTAAATGATGTCTCATATTTCCTGCATTGCTTCCAACTAGCTTAACATTTCATTTCAGTTGCTTGCATTTTAATTTTGAATGAGTCTTTTGAGTTAAAAGTCTATAATTTGCACAATAATGTCTTCTTTTGTCTTCCCATATTTATACTTAGACATTCACCAAACAACTACACAATTAAGATTAAACTCTATAAGCAATGACTCATGCATTTTGTCTCTGTGTAAAAAACAAGTTTAGAGAACTTTAATGATAGATGTAGCTATATAGGTACTTTGTAATGAGAAGGATTTAACTAAGAAGTTGAAATAGAATCAGAAGAAGTTTACAAGTATTACATTTTTTTGTCTTTCAACCAGAACTATAAGAGCCTCTGTAGCTCAGTTCGTATAGATGAAGCCCTTTGGTTGGAAAGCCCAGGTTCGATTCCCATCCATGATGTGAGAAACCTTTATCTAGTCTCTTACAACTAAAGGTGAATTAGCCAGTCTCATATGGAAGTGAAGGAGTTTTTTTTTCACTACAATAGAGAACCATTATAATTATTACAACTGTCAAATAACTAGTAAGTTCTATTAACTCTAGTAAGTCTCAGATGATGATAATAATCTAAAATACTTTACATTTTTTAACATGAATATCATCATTTCTCATCAGGCACATCGCATGTGCCAATCGTATGTGTTATATCGTTAAAACTAATAAAATTCTAATTTACAGAAGCAGTTGTAAAAAGATTAATTATAAATTAGGATTATTTTTACAAAACCATGGTTTAAATTCATTCAATATATCCACATTCACCACATTGTTAGGCAGTGCATTCCACTCACCAGCCATTCTCCATGCAAAGAACCTGCTTTGTATGCCATTGCTCACACCCTCCTTATACAGCTTCCAGGTATGTCTCCTTGTTCTACTCTGTTCTCTTAATATATGAAAAATTTCTTCCACATTTACCTGGTAATGCCCCTTTACTAACTTGAATGTTTCAGTCATATCCCCCCTCTTTTCCTCCTGTTCACAAGGCTTTGTAAACTGTATTCCTTTAATCTGGCCTCATATCCCAAAAACCAGTTATGAACTTAGTCAGTCTTCTCTGGAACCTTTCCAACATATCCTCATCACCATGAAAACCAGGGGTCGAAATCTGTGCACAATAATCCATATGAGGTCTGATCATGGCCTTATACAATGGAACAAGAATTTCTTTATTTCTACAAGTTAAGGTCCTCTGCATCATTGCCATAATCTGATGTCTTGTCTTCACAACTTGTGCAATGTGACCTCTGAACTTCAGATCCTTGTCCCCCACAACTACTCTAAGGTCTTATCTTTTCAAAGTCCTTCAAAATTTCCCTGCTAAGTGCATACTTAGTGTAATGCTGTTTCCCTACCAAATTTTAGAACCTTCACTTTGCAACATTGAATTAACAGTCCCACTCATATAATCTGTTCAAGTCCTTCTGTGAGGCTGCAACATCTGCTTGATTCCTCATCACTCTCACCAGTTTGCATTTTCTCCAAACAGTTGTATATCACTAGTTAAACTATCGCAATATCATTAATTGGAAAAGACCTGCATTCAATTCTCGTCATGATGAGAGGAATCTTTATATGGGCTTCTTCAATTGAAGATGAGCTAGCTTATCTCATATGTAGGTAGCAGGGTTTTTTTCTCTCTTGGAAACTCAGGTTTTTCATCCCACTTACAAGCAAACTGGCCATGAGAACACCCGTAATTTACAGACAAAATACTGTTTTTGATGGTGATGGGTGGTTGATGATGATGGTAATAGTAGTTTCATGTGTATTTGAAGAATTAAATAGTAGAGAAGACAGTGAGATGTGTTTGTGTACTCTACTCCACTAGCAGTGTAGTGGAGTAGAGTAGAGTGCCCCTTCCACAATAAGTCCTTGGAGGTGTCATGTAATAATAATATAATGCAATTCTTTTTGCACATACATCGCCTAGAGAGTGTCAGCCTTGAACGAAAGGTGTATAATGAACACTGTAGATGTAATTTGTTGCATACTTCTTCTGCCTGAAGGTCAGATTTTAGTTATATAACATTTTAATTAATGCTTGTAATTTTAAAATTCAGCCAATTTCAGTTTTGTAATATAACTTACCAGATCAATTCATTTAACTTTTGTTTATGAATTAATTGATAAATCATTAATTAGTTTTATTCTTATTTTTTGTAGTAGAAGATCATTCTGCCAAGTTGATCGAGCACCTTATGAATTTGAATGAAAAAATCAAGAACACAAATGCTCTTCTTGAAGCTATGGAAAAGGATAAGTAAGTTCACTGCTTTAATTTTTAACATTTTCTTGTATGACAAACATCGTGGAATTTTTGTCTTAAGTGTGTCTTTTAAAAGCTAATTTTACTATATTCCATTTTTACTAGTTTCAAGTTTGAGAAATTACAATATTATTTAGTTTATTTTAAAAAAAAAGGGAGTATTTTGTTGAGTTTCTAATTTTCATGTCAATTTTATCTGGACAACTACTGAAACTGCTCAAAGAGCAAAACTGCAAATTGGTAAAATGCTTATTTTGCCTTGTGCACAGCTGGCAATATGTTGTTTTTCCAATATTCATATGAGACAGATGTGATGTAATGCTTCATGTTTACATGGAATCAGTACATGTGAGAAGAAGCAGTGTAAGATTTGAAAAATGCTGCTTACGGCTGTTTCAAACTTTCTTCACTGAGCAAAAGCACAAAATAAAATGGAATCAAATAGACTTAATCTCTAGAGGTCTAACTAGTCACTGTGAGCACTAGAAGTTTTTCTGTGACAGTGATGAAATATTGGAGGTTTTAAATTTTTATGTTTTAAAAATTTAAATGTTTAATTCATTCCTCTGTACTCTTCTCATTCCATCAAATGGGCAGTGTGAGTTTTAACTAGCCTTTAAGCTTAAGTACATCCTATGCCTCTAGTTGTGGAAAATTGTGAAGATTTTTGTGGAGGAAGAGAATACAAACATAGTTGTGTTCAACATCAAATGAAAGTAATATAGGTATGCTAAAATTTTTGTACAAAAAATTAATGTTGAAATCCTATTAAAACTTCAGATATTCCTTTATTATTATTGTTATAGTAATCTCCATGGTATTGGTAGACGTATTTGTGGAAGGTTCACTTAACTAGCAACCTGTTTATCATATTGAACCTTGACATCATTTACATTCCACATTCCAGTGCATTCCACTCACTCTCCAGGTAAAAAATCTATTCCTTACACCCTTCTTCACAACATCTTTACACAATTTTTGTGGATGGCCTCTCATTCTTCCCATCTAACCTACCATTATAGAATTTTAGGATCCATCAAAATGGAAAAGTATCTTCTAATGAGTAATAACTTTAAAACATTCTGATATTTTGGTATGTAATGCACATGCATTTTTTTAATATTAATCCAGACATGAGTGATCACACACCTATAATATAAAGAGTGTTGAGTGTCAGTAAATGGTTAAGGCAAAAGAAGAAAGCCATCGATGCATTGCTTAAAGGTTGTAATCCTCAGAAAAAACAGTGTGAAGAAGGCTTTCAAAGAAAACAAGTAGATGATATTCCTCTTTTATTCAATCTGTTTGTGTTCTTTCATTCCATCCACTTATTTTCAAAGAACATGAGTAGATGAAATAAAAGAAATATCAGAGGTGATTCAAAAAAATTCGAAGCTGAATTGCTTATGAATATTGATCAGCAGTTGTTTGTAGTTTTCCACACATGTTTAGAGAAAAGTGGAGGAATCATGGCTACCAGTTCAGTGAAATAGTGCTCAGAAAGAGATAATGTGTGCAGAAATAGCATCTATTAGGAAAGTTTGCAAGATATTGAAGTTAGTCTGTGAAAGACGTCATCAATTAAGCTGGCTGTTCCCTTCTGGATAGCAGCAAGCATTTTTAGAGATTTTTGAGACACCATCTCAAATGTGACAACAGGATTCCAACATTCATTTAATTTAGGATTTATATAGTGTTCAGAATTGTACAAGTGAAAAGGAGTATCTGAAAAGAAGGACACCAAATTTATGGAGAATTTATAGAATTTTTATAGTAGATTTAATCTACTATGAGCCTTTAGCCAAATTAAGTCTTTACTGTGAAAAATATTATATAAAAATCAACAATGAAAAGACTAAAACTGTAAATAAGCAGAAAAAAAATGGAAATAGTGGTTACATTTCTGTAATGAACTTGATATAAATATAGGTTCAGTTCAGAAATATAACCAATGTTTTCACCCCCCGCCCCCCACTTCCTGCCTATTTCTGCCTTAAAACTCCAAATTCCAACTACCAAAACATTTAAGTTTTGGCGGTTGGAATTGTCCATAGTATTCCTGCAGAGGTTTCTGTGTTTAAAAGTTCAATATAATTATTCTGGTTTTGTGACCACACATTTATTAAAGAAAACTGTTTTTAAAACTAAACAAGTACTTAAAACAACGCCTAACAAGTTTCTTTAGTCGTCAGACTAACATCTTCAAGGGTAAAGAGAACTAAAAGTTTAAAGCACAAACTACAACAAATGAACTAATTTTCGTAATTTCTAGTAGTTTGTGCTTAAACTCTTAGTTCTTTTTACCCCTGAAGATGTTAGTTTAACGACGAAACTTGTATGGTGTTGTGTTGTTTTTAGTAGTTGTTTAGTTTTAAAAACAGTTTTCTTTAATAAACATGTGGTCTCAAAACCAGAATAATTATATTGTCCATTGTATTATTTTTGTTATGTGAACCACAAGAAGAAAAGCTAAGTAAGAATTGTTTATTCAACAAGTTTCTTATGCTCTGTGGCATATTTCATCAGAAATAAAATACTTTAATTTGAAAAAACTTATATTAACAGATTGATTCCTAAAACATCAACTGATGTGTATGGAATTGTCATTAAATACATGGTGCCTATGGTTATCATGCTGAGATTTCAAACATGTATGTCTACCATAACCTAGTTTTCAATTTAGGTCTTTTATGTATGCTGGCAATAGTTGGTTTAAAATATGCCTTGATTTTTGTTGTACTATGTTTGATCCATTTTACTGACTTTGAATTTGTGAACATAGCTATGGAATTCAGCATATGCCATTCTTGTGAGGTGCCACATTATCTGATGCTTTTTCATTGTCAGTATGAAAAGCTAGGCCAGATTTGTACACTTGCCTTTTCTTTAAATCTTTAATGCATTCCATCATATAAATCTCTTCCAAGCTTCATATCTGTCCAATATAACCGAACCGGGTCTCTTAAGTAGTGTATTGAGGTTATTTTAGTGACCTCAACATCATTGATACTTTTGCCATCAGCATGAAGGTAACTTTCAGTTATGCCATATTAGCAGTCTTATCCATGACGGGTTTTTTTTTTTTTTTTTTTTTTTTTTTTGTAAGTAAAGAAACCATCTTTGCAGCCTATGTTTTCTTATGAAATATTTGATGGCCTTTGTAAAATTTATTGACAGTTTTAAGATAATAGCCATTCTTTAGGAGTACTAACCTGAAGTAATCAATTTCTTGTTTCCTTTTGTTATTGTTGTTACTTGATATGGTGTGTGTGTGTTATATTTTTAGCATCATTATGACACATTGCATTTCAGCAGGATGGTGGTTTGAAGTAACATGTAAAAAGGTAACTGAAACTATCTTCCAACACCAGAAGATAGTTTTAGTTAATTCAAGTTTTGATTTTTAAAAGCAACATGTATATGAACAAACTAGGGACTTTGAAGATCTTGGATTTCATAATAATCTTAATGGAATTAAGAATAGACATACTGGTGTCCTAGAGCGTATGTAGTACTGATCATATAATAATCATGGAGACATTAATGTTTAGAGGAATGATAAAGAAGCAGAAATTGGAATATCGAACTGGTTTTGAGGTATTGCAAGAGAACTTCAAAGTATAAATTTGTAGCCAAGAGTCAATGGTTTGTGGTACAAGCGTAAGTGGAGAATATGTGTGTGTGTGTCGGAATTGTTTTGTAATTGAAAGAAATTAGTCGTGTTAAAAGCTAGAGAATGAAATAGCTGATATGGATGTAAGGCAGGATTGTGAAAGTGTTGCAGAGAATGCAGTGGATGCAGTAAGCAAAATATGAGAAAGAGTGTGAATGAAAGTAATGATGTAGGTGATGAGGTGAATGTGTGGAGAGAAATAGCACCCTTACACAGACTCCTTCACAGGACAAAACATGAACTCAAGCGACTGGAGAAACCATTGGCGTGTGGTACAGCAGGAGGGAGAATAAAAGAAAAAGTGAATGGGAAATATATAGAAGTGCAAGAAACTAGGAGTAAAGAGAAAGTGTTGTATGTAAATTCAATGATAAGAGGTGTATTTAATGAGAAAGTGATGAAAGCATGTTTCCCAGGTGTAGAGATCAAGGATGTTAATGAAGCTTTTAGTTTGCAGAAGGGAGCATTGAAAAGGTTGTTTTTCTAAGCACAAATGGTTTGAAAGGTAAGAAATATATGATGAGAGAGAGGATATGAAAGCATTGTTGAAAGAAGTGAAAATGAAGAGGAAAGAAGTAAATATTGTGAGTCTGTTGCCAATAGTATGATAGTACAGAGTTGAGAAGCAGGGCATTGATTGCTAATGAGTCATGAGAAGATTGTGCAGGAGGAATGGCATGCAGTTTATAGATCTGTGGAGTGAATTTGATGAGCCAAAGAATTGATATATGCCTCTGGACTACCTTTGAATGGCTTTGAGTTAGATGTTTGGAGAAAATGTTTATTGAGTTTAGAAGTGCAAAACTAGGCATATTGTGGGCATGCAATCAAGCATTTGTCTGGCTTACCTATGGGGCAAATGAGTGTAAGTGCAGGAATAATCATGCAGAAATAGTCACCCCTGGAATAAATGAATATGATGCCGAAATGACCATGAACAGCTGGCTGCAGTTTCCCAGCTTTTGAATCTAAATGGGCTGGTAATAACATTATGCAAGGGTAACTTTAATGTCAAGGGGATGTTGAAATGCATGTATATGAATACATGAGTATCAGAAATCAAGGAGGGGAGTTTTTGGAATTTTCAGCTCGACTTGATCAAAAATGATCAGTATCAATGAGACCTAGTTGACAGTGAATGATTTAGTTACTGTGATAGGTAAGGGATATTGTATTTTCAGAGAAGATGGAGGGAATAGGGCAGGAAGAGGAGTATTATTATTAATAATAGCTGAATAACTTTAACCAATAAAAGTAGAAGTTAAGGAGGATTGTATGTTTGTCCTATTGACAATACATTTACCAATCTGGGGGATCCAGAGGAGGATATGGATGCCATGCATCAAAATAAAGGTGGCTCAAAAATGGAAGTAGCAAATTATAGACCAATTAGTATCTCTGGAGTAGTGGTTCAAGTATTGGAAAACATTAAAAATAAAATTCAGGAATAGGTGAGGAATAAGAAACTCTATAAGGGACAGCATGGCTTTTTGTAAAAGATAGGTCCTGCCTCAATAATTTATTCACATCTGATAATAAAGTGACAGTGGAATTAGATCAAGGAAAATAGCTATACGAGGCATTTGACAGAATACTTCATGGAAAACTATTCCATAAGTTGGAGCAAATGGGAATGGATATGAATCTGGTGGTATAGGTGTGGCTGACAGACATCAAGGGATGGTGTATAATGGAGTGAAATCAAGGTAAATGAGAGTGAGTAGTGGAGTGCCCAAAGGCTGTACTAGGACCACTGCTCTTTAATTTATATATTAATGATGTAGTGGAAGATTTAACAGGGGATATTCAGTTGTTTGCTGATGATGCAAAAACTGCGAGGGCAATAGTTGATAAAGGCGATGTGCATATCCTACAAGATGATTTAGATAAATTGGAAGTGTGAGAAAAGGACAATGGCTATCATTTTAATGTTGCAAAATGTAAGGTAATGCACTTCAGGATGAAAAGATTACATATACTTTGTATGATATTCATGAGGCTAGGGGTTGGCTGTCTGGAGGTGATGGTGGATAGAGATTTGAAGTTCAGAGGACATACTGAAAGGATTTGCAAAATTGTTCAGAGGATTATTTGGACATTGAAGAACTCACTTATAAGTAAAGATAGGGAGGTTATTGTCCCTCTTTATGGTACTCTTTCCTCCATTTCTAAGTTTTTTTTCAATAGCTTCCAGAACAATTTGCCATCTTCTAGATATTTAATTTCTATGAGAGTAGCAGAATGTTCTGGAGGCTGTTGAAAATTCTTAGAAATGTAGGACAGAGTACTGTAAATAAAGAAATGAACCTCAAGTTTACTTTTTTCATGAATGATTTTGCTAAATCATTCATGAAAGTTTACATGCTTAGACTGTCCGTGCAGTTAGCTGTGTGGTTACATGCTCCGCAACCATATGCCTGGGAAAGGAGTGTCCTGCGTTTGATTCTCGTCACTGACGTGACGATCAAAGGATCTTTCTTAGACATAGCCAAGTTAGCCGGTCATGGGCATGAACTGCAGGGTTTTTCTCCCTAGTTTATCTGGGTTTTTTCCTCCTGCAAAGCAAGCAAACCGGTCTTAAGAACACAATGCTTCACAGACAATTACACGTGGTTGAGGGTGGGGGTAACGACCCCAGCTCGTAGTGAGTTATGAAACCCAAAAATGGGAGGCCAATATTAATTATCTATTAATTTAAGAATTAAAAAAAACATTATTTTTTAATGTTTCTTAAAAAAATAAGAACATTTTTTTAAGGTTTTTTTTTTGCTATATATTTACAAAACACATTTAAATGAATTCCATTTACTATTTATTGTTTGTTAACTACTAATTCCTAATTTATTATTATTATATTACTATTATACAGGTATCTCCATGGAGTCAAAGACTCATCTTGAGAGAACCACATTAATCATTATTCACACAGTGTCCAACAATACCATTCCTTTAACTTGTTTAGTGTTGGGGGTACTTACAACTACCTCAGGCAACTCATTCCACTCATTCAGCACTCTCCAAACAAGAACCTAGTCTGACATACCCTTATTAATCACACTGTCACACATCTTTCAGGAGGTGACCTCTTGTTCTCATTCTACTATTCATGTATTGAAAAATTACTATTGTGTCAATTTTATACAATCCCTTTAGTAACTTATAAGTCTCTATCATATCCACTCTACTCTGTCAACCAAACCCTGCAACCCATACACCCTTAATTTATCCTCACAGGAAACGTTCCACAGACCTGTCACCAGCTTTGTTACTTGTCTCTGAATCTCCATCACATATGATTTGACCACCATCTTGACTTTCGTGCACAGATTTTGTCACCTGGGTTTCTTGGAGATCAGCAGGTGGTGGAGAAGATTCAAGAGACAACTGACCAAGCTGGTGACAGGTCTGTGAAACGTTTCCTGTGAGGATAGATTAAGGGCGTATGGACTGCAGGGTTTGGTTGACAGACAGAGTAGAGTGGATATGTTGATTATAAGTTACTAAAGGAATTATATAAAATTGACACAAAAGAAATTTTTCAATATATGAATATTAGAACGAGCACAAGAGGCCACCCCTGAAAGTTGTGTAGATGCCAAGAAATTATATTCTTGGTATTATCCTTTATCCAAGTGTAAGCAAACAAAGTTTGTGCCTGAACTATTTTTAGGACTGGGCAACTCGTATATAGAAGCTAATGACTTCACTTGCCTTAGTATCCCATAATGCAAAGCACATATTATTCCAAGAATTGTCTCTAATCCAGAGTATTTTAATAATAAGGTGTGACACCTTTTGGCTACTCATATATGGAAATATGACTTCTGCATTACTTCAACTTTGATATCACTTCTGGGTCTGGCTCCCACTGATGAGACATCAATAGGGGTCGAAATTGGTCTGGGTAGTGATCCTTCCCATAATACATAGCATTATACATGTTTGCAAGGATATGTGCTTTGCATTATGGGACTCTAAGGTAAGTGATATGAAGTCTTCAGCTTCTATGTATGAATTGCCCAGTCCTGAAAATAGTTCAGACACAAACTTTGTTTGCTTACACTTGGATAAAGGATTAAACCAAAAATTATAATTTCTTGGCATCTGTAATTTATAGTAAGGGTGTGTCAGGCTAGGTTCTTGCTTGGACAGTGCTGAATGAGTGGAATGGGTTGCCTAAGGTAGTTGTAATTACCCCAACACTAACAAGTTTCAAGAGTGGTATTGATGAGCATTGTGTGAATAATAATAAGTGTTATTCTCTCACAATGATCTTTTGACTCCTTGTAGATAACTGCATAATAGTAATATAATAATAATAAATTAGGATTTAACATAAACAATAAATAGTAAATGGAATACATTTAAATGTTTTGTAAATATATAGCAAAAAAAAAAAAACTTTAAAAATAAAATAATGTTGTTTTGTTCTGTTCAGGTTTTTAAATCATGTGATATGTGAAAAGTAAAAGCATAAACAAGAATATAGATATGAAAAATTAGTCTAAGTATTATGAATATAAACTTTCATGAATGGGGTGCTTAAGGGTCAAAGCTGTATAACTGAGAGGAGACCTCCACATATACTTTAAAGGAATGCAGAGAACCGACCTGGGCTTCTGACCTAATGTCCAATCCTCACCTTCTCGTGGCACGCCCTGTTGGGTATCTACCTGGATACTGAATGAACAAGGATGGGCTGGCAATTTGGGATTTAGCCAACCAAAAATGCAAAATGATGGTACAACATGACAAAATTTCATGCCGGCTGGGGTGTCGCCCAGTTAAACAAGGTCTCCATTGTTTTCACCAGGGAACCAGGGTGAACAGCGAAAAGTCAGCTACTGGAACAAATCTGAAACATACCCCAACTCAACATCACCAGAGTTAAAGATCGGTACTATCAACATAAGAAGCCTGAATAGCAAAAAAATGGAGTTAGCTGAGGAATTAGATAAGTACCAGATCGACATAATAGGGGTGACTGAAACAAAAAACACAAAAACCGGCGAGATCTTTCTGAGCAATAAATACAAAATGCTATATTCAGCCAATGACGATCAAGAAAAAGGAGTAGCCATGGTATTCAACAAATACGAGGTTAATCTTCTTGAATGGCAGGCAGTCTCAAGTAGAGTGATGTGGGCAAATATGAGAATGGGAAACTGGACAATGAGATTTATTTGTGCCTATGATTCCACAGAAGGTTCTACTAAGGTAGAAGTGGAGGAATTTTTTGAGGCTTTAGAGAAAGCAACTGATACAGTGAAAAAGGAAAAGTTGGTCCTTGTTGGGGATCTAAATAGCACAGTAGGAAATGATTGTCAGACATACAAAAATGTTTCGAAAAAATTTGGAGAAAAGAGCAAAACTAATAATAATGGCAAATACCTGTTGGATTTCTGCTCAGGATATGGACTGGTTATTACTAACACCATGTTCCAACATAAAAATGTGCACAAATCCACATGGAGAGAAGACGCAAGGAATAAGAAAATGAGAGGATTTGAAATTGAAAGTGATTACTATTTAGTCTTGAGCATGATAAAATTAAATTTTATATTGAAAAGAAGAACATATAAGAAAGTTTTAAAGTGAATAAAACTTAAACAGCTCTCAGATGTAAAGTGTAGACTAAAATACACAAACATTATTCAAGAAAAAATGAAAAAGTTTGAGAACAGGATCCAAACCTTGGAGATTCAGTGGAAAGCCCTGAAGAAAACATTGATTGAATCAGCCAAAGAGGCATGTGGTGAGGTTGTCTGCAAAGATAGAAAAATCAGAACGCCATGGTGGTGGACACAGGAAGTTAAAGAGGCAGTGAAGGAAAAGAAGAAAGCATGTCAAAAGTTCATGGCAAATAAGTCAGCTTGTGCTCTTAGAGAATACAGAGACAAATGTAAGAAAGCTAAACACTGTGTAAAACTAGCTAAACAAAAGTCATGGGAGGACTTTGACAAGAACATAGAAAATAAATATCAAGAAGTGGCAAAATATTCTGCAGGTTGTTGAAGTGTAGGAAATGGAGAAATTAAGGAAAGGGGAATTTTAGAAATTATTATTATTATTATTATTACCACGGGCTACTCCAGGAGTCCTTAGACTCATCGAGGGAGGCCCTAAACATCATGTTCACGCAGCTGTTCAACATTCTCACAGTATCTATCATACCTTGCCTTGAACTCGCTCACTGTCATAGCACCCACAACAGACTCTGGCAGCTTATTCCACTCATTTACCACTCTAAAAGTAAAGAACCCAGCTCTAACACCCCTGCTAACCACGCTCTTGCCCAGCTTCCATGGGTGTCCCCTAGTTCTCCCACCACCACTCCTGATCTCAAAGATATCATCTGAATTAATCCTATAGAATCCTTTTAGCAATTTGAATGTCTCAATCATGTCTCCCCTTTTCCGCCTATCAACTAGTTTCTGCAACCCACAAATCTTCAACCTGTTCTCATATGGTTCATTCCATAGACCTGCTATCATCTTAGTCACTCGCCTCTGGATCCTCTTCACCTCCTCCCCATCAAGAAGGAACCGAGGTGACCAAATCTGGTCAAAGTAGTCGAGATGAGGTCTTATCAGGGCTCGGTACAGAGGTACAATAACTTGTTTTTCTCTGCTCGTCAAGGTATTTTTCAACAATCAAGTGAGTTGATGAGCTGATTTAGCTACGTTCGCAATGTGCCCCCTAAACTTCATCTCCCTATCCACCAACACTCCCAAGTCCCTGGCCTCATCAATCTCTTGGAGTACAGTTCCACCAATGTGGTATACTGCTGCTAATCTTTTCACTCCGAAATGCATAACCCTACATTTTGTCACATTAAATTGACATCCATTCTCCTTAGTCCAGAACTCCAATCTATCTAAGTCATCTTGCAAGACTTTGACATCTTCTGCATTCACTATCGCCCTACCCAACTTTGCATCATCAGCGAACAAATGAACTGTCCCACTTAGACCCTTCCCTATATCGTTAATGAACAGATTAAACAGCAGTGGTCCAAGAACAGAACCCTGTGGCACACCACTAGTCACAGGCCGTTTTTTGGACTCTACTCCTGAATAAACTACTCTTTGATGGAGGAAAGAGTGCTATAAAAGGAGTTAGAGATGATAAAGGTGACATGAAAATGGGAGAAAAAGATATTCTTGAAGTATGAAGTAATTACTTCAAAAAATTGCTAAATGAAACAAGCAGTGATGACAGCACAGTGTTAAAAAAATACTCAACAGGCATACAGTCAGGAATACATGTGCATACTTGAAGTAGAAAAAGCCATCAAAGGCTTGAAATGTGGAAATGTGAAAATGTGAAATGTGAGAATTACAGAAATATTTTCCTACTGAGTGTTCCTTACAATTCTTCTCAACCGTTTCTCAAGATTTATGCAGGCATACATGGAGGAAAGAGTGCTATAAAAGGAGTTAGAGATGATAAAGGTGACATGAAAATGGGAGAAAAAGATATTCTTGAAGTATGAAGTAATTACTTCAAAAAATTGCTAAATGAAACAAGCAGTGATGACAGCACAGTGTTAAAAAAATACTCAACAGGCATACAGTCAGGAATACATGTGCATACTTGAAGTAGAAAAAGCCATCAAAGGCTTGAAATGTGAAATGTGAGAATTACAGAAATATTTTCCTACTGAGTGTTCCTTACAATTCTTCTCAACCGTTTCTCAAGATTTATGCAGGCATACTTGAGAAACGGTTGAGAAGAATTGTAGAAAAAAAGCTTGGCGAAGAACAAGCTGGATTCAGGCCAAATAGAGGCTGTCAGGATCAGATCTTCACTTTATGACAAATAGTTGAAAAATCATGGGAACATAACAAAGATCTGTATTTAAGTTTTGTTGATCTGGAAAGGGCATATGACAGGGTGTCAAGAGAGAAGCTATTCAGTACGCTACAGTTATATGGTGTCAATGGGGCATTATATCAAGCAATACTTAGTCTTTATTTGAGTTATAAGTCAGCAGTTAGAATTGAAGCAAGTACAGGAAGATGGTTTAATGTTAAATTTGATGTGAGACAAGGATGTACATTATCTATATGAATCACATTATGCAGGAAAGTGGTATTAAACCTGATATCAAAATTGGAGATGTTAATCTCAGCTCTTTGCTTTATGCAGATGATGTTATACTTTTAAATAAATTTGCTACAATTCTGCAAGATTCCCTGACTAAATTGAATAACTGTTGTAATAGATATGGTATAAAGGTCAGCAATAACAAGACAAAGACAATGAAAATAGGCAGAAGCACTGGAAATATCAACTGCATTGTGAATGGAGAACCTAGAGAACAAGTAGAACATTTCAGCTACTTAGGCACGATATTTAGTGAAGACGGTACATTAAATCTGGAAATAGACAACAGAATCAACAAAACTGGTATGGTAGGAAGTCAACTAAATAAATTTATATGGAATAAGAGAGAAATTAATCAAATCACTAAATTAGCTGTATACAAGACAATGTTCAAACCAAGTTTAACTTATGGATCTGAGAGCTGGGTCAAAAGTAAAATACTTGATTAAAGACTAGAGATCACAGATATGAGAGTCCTGATAAAGATTAGGGGCATGAACAAATGTAATCAATGACAATATGATATTAAAAATGAAGATGTTAGGAAAGAACTTGACATTGTCAGCATCCAGGAATGCGTTAACAGAGCTAATCTCATGTGGTATGGTCACTTAAACAGAATGGTAGAGGAAAGATTAGCAAAACAAGTGTTCTCTGCCAGGTTGGCTGGAAAAATGACCCAGAGGAAGACCAAGATATAGGTGGATTCATATGGTACAAAGTGCCTTAGACGATAGAAATATAAGTTCTGATAATGTTGGAGTCTTGACAAGTAACAGACTGATTTGGAGGAAAATTGTAGATAGGAAGTTAGTAGTGATGTAAATTTTTCATGTAGTACTATCATATCCTGTACACCCCTTGAGGATACATGGCAGGAATTTGATGATGATGATGACTATCATGGATGATTTAGCCAAATCGTTCATGAAAAAATAAAGGTAAAGTTGAGGTAGTTTTCTTTCTTCATTTATTCAAATTAAGTGGATATTGAATCCAACATTATTTCAAAGCCAAATAGAGAAACTACAAGAGTTTTGTGCCGAATATAGAAACTATAAAAGTTTTGGCGGATCCAAGCATAAGCAAACCTTTCATGACAGGGACAACTTGTAGTAAAGGTGGAGTAAGATTCGATCACTATCCTTAATATTTCCCATAATGTAAAAAACACATCTCCTTGTGGTCATGTATAATGTTATACATTATGGGGGGGATCACTATCTGGTTTTGACCTTTGTTGAGGTCTCAATGTAAATACTCTGGTTGTAGTGATACAGAACTTATATACTTTACCATACAAGTTGCCAAAAAAGGTGTCACATCACAAAAGGCACCAAGAATTACTGAAATAAGAGAGCCGAAAGGCTTAACTTCGGTGATGCACAATTATTCAAATTAAGTAGATATTGAATCCATCATTATTTCAAAGCTGAATATAGAAACTATAAAAGTTTTGGCAGATACAAGCATAAGCAAACCTTTCATGACAGGAGCAATTCTTAGTAAAGGTGGAGTAAGCTCTGATCATTATCCTTAGTATTTCCCATAATGTAAAACACATCTCCTACCAGACATGTATGATGTTATACATTATTGGGGGGAGGGTCACTACCCAGAGCAGTTTTACATTATGGGAAATACTAAGGATAATGATCGGAGCTAACTCCACCTTTACTATGAGTTGCCCCTGTCATGAAAGGTTTGCTTAATCTTGGATCCACCAAAACTTTTATAGTTTCTATATTTGGCACGAAACTCTTGTAGTTTGTCTATTCCACTTTGAAATAATGTTGGATTCATTCACTTAATTTGAATAATTGTGCATGCCAAAGTGAAGCCTTTTGGCTCTCTTATTTCAGTATTTCTTCATTTATTTACAGTTCTCTGTCCTACATTTCTAAGCTCTCCCTCCAGAACATTTTGCTGCTCTCCTAGAAAATAAATATCTAGAAGGTTGCAAAATGTTCTGGAAGCTATTGAAAAAAACTTAAAAATGGAGGAAAGAGTACAATAAAAGAAATCAATGATGATAAAGGCAATGTGAAAACTGAAGATAAGAATATCCTAGATGTCTAGAGTAATTACTTGGACAGACTGTTATAGAGACAGACTGTCTCTGTGTTGAGGCAAATGAACTACCCTTATTGCTGTGACAGCCAATATTCTGTTATACACTACCAAAATAAATCCCTGCCAGATCTTCTTACATGGCCAACTAATTTTTGCCCACACTTGGAGAATCTGTACAACGCTAATCAGACTGCTATACTGCCCCTAAGTTTGGGAACAAAAGCACCTAGAAGCTCTAGATATTATAACAGGCAGGCAGTATTGCACAGATGCTCTTAAATATACTATTGCCATGGCATTCATATTCATATATGTGACAATGCAGCTTTTTTATCCAACAAGCTAACCAAATTCCATCTGTCCTATTGTCTGCCAGCAGCTCTTTCGAGCCCATAGAATGGAATGCTCTGATTTTTTTGTCTTCAGATCTTCTGCTGTCTTTCTAGACAGCATAATATCTGCTTCTGATCAGATCCCACTAGAATATAACTTCACTGCTGAGCTGTATGCCATAGATCTTGCTTTAAACTATATAAGATTGTAACATTACCAAAGTTCCTTATATATCTCGATTCACAGAACTCCTTACAGATGATAAGAAGCATAGAGTTGCAAATACATCTAGGACTCTCTTGTATTCAGCATGTCCTCTCTCATTTATGGAATCTACATTTGGATCTACATCTCTGCACTTCTGTTGAATACCATTCCATATCGGATTAAGGAAATGAGACTGAAGACTCTGCAGGTAGGTCAGATTATTTCTCAAGCTTTCATGATCTTTCTATCCCCTACAAAAAATAGTTGGCCATCTAATAAGATCTGGCAGGGATTTATTTTGGTAGTGTATAACAGAATATTGGCCATCACACAATAAGGGTGGTTCATTTGTCTCAACATAGAGACTAGGAATCAGTGAAGTTTGAAATGCTCCAGTTGCATTTCTTAAGGCTTGATGACAGTTCGGTCTAACCATTGCAACATGCAGTTTCTGGTAAAAGCACTGACTTTGATCCACAATAAAGTATCAATCTAATCAATGCACTGTACCAGTGGAGCAAAGGATCATCATACAGAAACTTTTATCCCAGTGGCAGTCATCATGGAATAGAGAAACGAACAATAAACTATCAAATTAAGCCTGAAATCAAAATGTGGCCAATTCAGTCTGCACAGGATCAAAAGGAGGAAGTTGTTCTTGCTTGGCTCTGCATAAGTCACTCATCCTACATTCCATCCTACTGAGGGGTAATGACATGCCTATATATGAGTTTTGTGGTACTAGACTAACTGCATAGTTATTTTAATTGACTTCTCACATTTTGTCAATGAATGCGGTCACATTTGTACATATATTCATAATCTCTCTTAGCCTTATATACTCAGGCAGATTTTATTAGATTCATCAAGTATTATTTCTGTTTTTAAATTTTTGCAGAGCATTAATCTTTATCACCATATATAAATTATGTATCTATTGTATATGTCCGTTTTATTAGTTCAGTGTAATTTATAAGCTTTTAGCACCTATGTTTTTATATTTAACACACTTGTATTTTTATGAATTGTTTTAAAAATTTGCTTTTATAGACTGATTTTTATACCAGTTTATGCTCTTTTATGTATTTACTATGTATTTATTTCCCAGTGTACTGCTGAGACATGTACTGGAGCAGCATGACCCTAGTTATCCTTGCACCATTAAACCAAAAACCATACCAACCCTTCTCATGGTATATCTTCCTCTGCATCCTGATCCTGTCCCATTTCCCTGTCTGTCTTGCACATCTGTTCTCCATCCTTCTCGCTTATGCTACTCATCTCTCATTGATGAGCCCCTGCCCTCCATTAATCTTTCCTGCTTTACTTTTCTGCTTTCCACATTCTCTTAATATCTATTCTCTGCAGTCATTACTTTCTCTTCCAGCAACAACTTCCCAAAACCATTTAAATGCAATATATGGTTCTCTCAATGCAATATATGGCAACTCTTATATGGTTCCATTTGTCCCTTAAACTTGTTCCACATTCACTAACTGCACTTCTTTCTTCTCGCATGTCTCTGGAGAATAAAGATCTTTATTCTCCATCTGAACTCATTTCTGTCATACCTGGGCAACACACTACCACTGTATTATCCTTTACACTCCTAAGCATGCTCTTGATGTCCATTCTCCAATTCTTGTTTCCAACCAAATCATTAATTTCTGTTACATTGACCAACTCCTTTGCTCATTTACTTTTCATATCCAGTGTCTCAATTATTGCTCATTCTATTCCAGGAAAACCAATTTTATTATTATTATTACGATAATTCCAAGGAGTCCAAAAACTCATCAAGGTAGGGCACCCATTCTACAGCTCTCAGTCTCCACCAACACCATCTACCACCACCATTCGTATTTTCACAGACAATCACAAACATTCATGTGAAGGGTGAGATTCGAACCTGCAGCCTTTTGGCTGGAGAGCAGATATGCTAACCACTCGACCAACCAGACCAGCATTGTCATTATTATTTGTCCCACCTCTAATGATTGAATCTTCATACTTTATTACTCACAAATCATTTGTTACGTCTTTCATATGCTCATCTTTCATTTCATTCCTTTTCACTCTTCCATGCATAGCTACAATTCTCTTCATATCACTCTTCATACTCTTCATCTCTTGCATCACCTTTGCCAACTCTGCTTTCAAATCTTGAATCACTTTCTTGCTTTCCTTCACTTATCTTGCCTTCAGTAACACATGCTTTCTTATTGTCAGTCACACTCTTTTTCTTTGCTATCATTCTTGCATGTTATCTTACTGCAAGTTGCACTCTTTTTTTCTTCCCATCAGTCTTGCACATTATCTTATCATCAGTCGCACTCTTTTCGCTGTCAATCTTGCATATTTACTTACACAATGTGCTAACCATAGCTATTACACAGCAGCAGCCAATCTAAAACTATTCAGTATTATCATTCAGTAAATATAAATTATAACACATAATTATAACATCTTACCATATATAACATATCTTAAGAATATAACATATCTTACTAAGTCCCCCACAACTACTGTCTTCTTCTACTTACTACCTGGTGGCCTTCATTATTAAACTAGAACACATTACTGAGTTATATAGGTAATTACCTGTCTGGTAGGTAGCAGTAAGTTATGTATGTAGAAGGACTATTCTAAGAAGATAGTTACTTGTGGTGTCCTAGAGATTATTTGTTTTGGGATTACTGCTTCATGATACTGGTAGAGGTTTAAATATGGATATTCAGTTACTTGCATTCTTGTGACTTTACAAGAAGATTTGAATAGACTTCATGAGTAGCAAGTGAGAGAGTTTCCAGTTCACTGTTGTTCAGCATAAAGTTTTAAAAGTCATAGAGTAAGGATATGATGCAGATTATACATTTAGTGGGGATATCGGGGATCTTGGATACTAGAATAAGTATTTAAAAGTTACAGTGCATTGCTAAAATTGTGAAAACGTTGCAACAGATTATGGAAATATTGCTATGGTGCCCTTGATATAAGGTCACTATCATGTCACACATGTATTTACTCTGTGTAGATTCAATCATCTAGTTTTCAACAGGATGTATTTCAAGACAAGATATAGGAAGGGGTACAGAGATGGTTGATTAAACTGGTTTATGGTCTCTGGAATGGTGGTATGAAGAAAGACTGAGAAATTGCAGGAGAGAGGAATGTGATTGAGACATATAAGTTAATAAAGGATTATTGCTTGATTAATGTGGAAGAGATTTTTCATAGAATGAAGAGTAATAAGAGTAAAATGAGGGGCCATCTCTGGAAGCTATATAAGGAGAGTTTGAGCAGGGAAGTGAGGAGCACGTTTTGCATGGCTGGTGAGCGGAATGCAGTGTCTAAGTAGTTTGTCATTAACTGTGAGTGAATTTAAAGCATAGTTTGATGACCTGTGGGGAGGGGGGGGGGCATTCCACAATGTATCTTTTAATTTCATCCAGGTCTTATGATGATGATATGAAATAATCTGTCAAAGTGGTATTAAATAATTTAATTATAGCTTTTTCATTGGATTAAAATATGAATTCAATGACATAATAAAAAGCCTTAAGTGCTTTACTATCTGATTATTATTATGAATATGCTTTAATTCTGACTCTTAGCTAACTTATATTTTATTGTGTTATATTTGGTTTTTATGTTAACAAACTCTCATTTTTTAAGGCAAGAATGTGAAGAATTGTTTACTATTAAACAAGATGAACTTGAACAGCTGAGGAAAAAGGATGTTCTTAGTATGTATATTATGGATTCCTTAACTCTAAAAATGTTCAACATAATGTTGTTGAATTTAATAATAATACTTAATGTGAGACATACTCAGAAACTAAGATCTAAGTATTTCTCACATCTAATATATATATATATATATAGAGAGAGAGAGAGAGAGAGAGAGAGAGAGAAAATGCTGTGATCGAGGAAATGGTGAGGTGATGTATGATGTTCAGTGAAGAAGGATGAATGTGAATGATGAATAGTGATTAATGCCAGCTGGCCTGTTTGATATTCATCATTCACATTCATAGGTTTTTGTTTTTTTGTTTTTATTATTTTTTATTTATTTATTTTTTTTTATGTTCCTCACAATCACAAAAGGTTATTTGCTAACCTAAGTACACTTTGTACTGTGGGTTGGTTAAGGATTTTTTAAAATATTTTTTATATATCTTTTCTATTAAAATTTATTTTTACATAGTCCAGAAGCCCTGCTCTAGAGACTAAACATTTAACATTTTGAAGCCATTTCAGGCCTCCAATAAGCTGGGTGGTGGTCTCACACTGGGCAATGAAATTCATCTCTCTAAATAAATGGTGGGAAATGAAACCACCAGGTGAATAAGATTTGAGAAAATGGAAGATTCATCATTTCTGAGTTGACCATACATTTCCTGCACATTTTTAGTTCTTGACCATGCAAAATTGTCATTTTGCATGGTCAAGAATTGCAAATTCTTGACCTACGATATTGCAAATTATTTTCGAGATGGATGCCTTAAATGCTCACTGATGATTGCAAAACAAAACATACAGTAATTGCACTAAACTTTATGGAGCAGTATCACAATAAAGATGATGAATTTTTCAGCCATGTTGTGACAGGAGATGAAACCCGGATTTCTCACACAACACCAGAGAGTAAGCAGTAATCATTGCAATGGCAGCATAGCAGATTTCCAAAGGCAAAGAAATTCAAGTAGATACATCCCTTCTGGAAGATCACATGTGCCACGTTTTAGGATAAACATCATAATTTTGCTGATTGATTTTATGCCTTAAGAAATGATAATAAACACCGATGTTTACTGTGAGATACTAAAAAAAATTGCGGTTGTCTATTCAAAACAAAAGACAAGGCCTCCTCGGCTATGGAGTTGTTTGATTCATGGCCCTACACTGCTCCTCAAACATGCCCAACTGCCTTGAACAGCTCAACTGCAGAATCCTTCAGCACTGAACCTATAACCCTTTGCATCCAGTGGCTGCCATCTTTTTCTTCATTGTAGAGATTTTTAGCAGCTCAACATTTGAACAGCAATGATGGTATGGAGATAGCTTTTGAAGGATTGTATCAAAACATTGGCAGCAAACTACTTTGATGAGGGGATACAAAAACTTTTGCTCAGATATGACAAATACTTGCATGTAATGGTTGAATATGTAGAGAGGTATTCATAATAATGCTTCATGGGATAAACAACACCAAAAGAAGAAAAAATATAATTAATTTATTGAACTTAATATTTCACTGGTTTTCTATCCATTATATCTTCAGAGCAAAAATTACAGCTTGGACAAGTGCACACACAACTAAACTTCTGTAGAAACAATTAAAGAAATTGTTTCTACAAAATTGTAACTGAAATAGACTATGTCCTAACAGACTAACATGGACTAACAGACCATGCTCTGGATACTCCTTCACACAGGATTAAATGGAACAAGAAGACATTGGTATTACATAGAAATGTTACAGGTCCGAGAGACTATTTTTAGAATCAGCATCAGCTATAAGCACACTCCCTCAACCTCAAGTACCATTGCATTAATCTGCCAAGTGTCCTCTATGGGCCAGATAACCATAAAGCTAATTTGGAGATGCCAGTCTATGGTCTCAGAATGACTGTCTTTCAGATCCTTGGCAGATTAATGCAATGGTACTTGAGGTTGAGAGAGTGTGCTTATAGCTGATGCTGATTCTAAAAATAGTCTCTCAGACCTGTAACATTTCTATGTAATACCAATGTCTTCTTGTTCCATTTAATCCTGTGTGAAGGAGTATCCAGAGCATGGTCTGTTAGTCCAGACTTACCATACAGATGATTGCATAATTTTTGTGTTTTTCAAGATGGATGCTAACTGATCTACCATATGTCTAAAGTAGGCTAAACTGCAGGTAAAATGAACTTTACACATTCCAGAATGTGCCACAGAATGAAGTTTATCTTTAGAGAGTGAATGAAGGTAGCCAGCTGAATGAGTGGTTTGAAAGTAGCACAGAGATAATATTCACATAGAACTTCAGGGGTGCATGCAGTATATTATGTTTTATAGAGGTTTTAGCTCTTGGCTAAAAAGTATTGCAAAAGTACCTGAGCTGTGTTTCATAGGCTACTTTGAACAAATTGTCCTCTCTCAGTGTGTAAGTGTTTTTTGAGAATGGGTGGTGTGGATTATAAGGCATCATGATATATTCTATACATACATGAAGAAGTAGCTGACAGCATGTGTAAGCTGTGTGAGAGGTGGTTACAGGGTTGACACTGGGGAATTCTTTCAGTTTGATTGAACAGTGGGAAGGAGTGATGACAAGGGCCATCTCTAAAAGTTACGAAAGAAAACTGTGAGCAAGAGGGTGAGGAGTGGTTTCTTTGCATTGAGGATGGTCAAACCATTAAATGCATTGCCTGATAGAGTGGCGAGAACGGTCAATGAGTTTAAGGAGTGGTTTGATAGACTTTGCATTTCCTAGAAAGGGCCTCCCGCGATGAGTCTTGATAGACTTTGTGTTTCCTAGGAAGGACCTCCCGTGATAAGTCTTTTGACTCCATTGAGGTCTGAATAATAATAAGAATAAGAATAAAAAATCTCTTGCTAAAGCATCAATCACTGTGTTCATCGTCCCTCTTCAAAAGTTTATCTTGTGCTCCTCCTCATTCGCCATACCTTTAATAATGGAAACTCCATTATTCACCACTTCTTTTCTTTATGTTCCCTTTCTTTTAGTGTTGCATGGTGATCAGCATTCATTTTAAAAATTATGGACTTTACACCCGTGTTATAAATAACTATTTTAATTTCCCGATGTTTCGACCTTCATATTAAGGTCATCTGGAGTATATACAAATATACAAGGACAAGCTACATTTCAAAGAGTTACATATCATACAGTAAACTAAAGAAACAATGATTTGATCACCTGTAATTCTACTGGCATGATCTCTAATGAAAAAAAAAATACAGATAAAATTACAAATTAATTAATTATTTAGAAACTACATCAAAGCTAAATTCTATTTAAGATAACTTGAGAGAAACATTCTTTCTTATAGATAGTTTTCTTACAGTAACAATGATGTCCTATTTTTAACATTACAATTGTTATATTAGATTCTGGATTATGTACAGTCCTGTTTATAGTTAACTCTTAGGGAGAAATGTTCCGTGAGTAGAATATGTCTTCCATATGCTTGGGATTTTTAGACCATCATTATTGTTCAGATTAGGGTGGTTGATAAAAATCTCACAGGCTTCCTTAAATTTGCGTTCATACCGTCTTTTGGTGTGATGTAAACAACTGGTGCTTTTCCAGTCAATTCTATGTAAAGTGTTCAGGGCATGATCAGAAAGGCCAGCTTCACCATAGTTATTATATTTAATGTCGTTTATGTTCCTTTTGTCTGATAGGAATTGTGTGTCCTGTTTCCCCTATATGTGGTAGATTACAGGTGCAGTAAATACCGTATATTCCAGGGTGGTCCAGTGGAAGGAGAGGGTCTTTGGATGAGTTGAGTAAGCTTTTTAATTTTGTAGGAGGTTTAAAGGTGTCTTTGAGGTTGTATTTCTGTAGTATTCTGTTTATTTTATCTGATGTCCCTTTAATGTAAGGAATGGTTATAGTTTTATCGTAGTCTGGCTTATCGTTGTTTTTTATTGAGGTCTTGTAGAGAATTTTGTTAATAGTGTTTTGGCTGTAACCATTTTTTAGAAAAGTATTGCTGATAACTTTAAATTCATCTTTCAGCGCTTGTTCATTGGAGTAGATCTTCAAAGCCCTGTTATTTAGAGTATTAATAACACCTAGTTTTTAGGTTGGGTTGTGGTAGGAGTTTGTGTATATATTAGCCAGAGATGATTTATTATTCAGTTTTGATGTCTCTGTCCTCTTTACGAATGTCCCAATCAATGACACAATCCTTCTTTTACAGAACAAATTCCCCTCCAGCTATCACAGCACTCTTTGCGCATGCATTACGGTCTGGTTATTTTGTATGGCAAAATGCTTTCTACCCACAAAAAGAAGGCACAGCCATGGGCTCGCCATTATCTCCCTCTTCCCTATTGCTAACTTTTATATGGAACATTTTGAGCAACATGCTCTACATTCCTCTCCTTTAAAACCCAAAGTCTGGCTTAGATACGTTGATGATGTTTTCGCAATCTGGCCTAATGTCTGCCAGACACTAGGCATTTTCCTTAGCCACCTAAACAAACAACACAAACACATTCAGTTCACAATGTGATTAAAAAACAGAATACATTTCCGTTTCTAGATACACTTCTCGCATGTCTTCCTTCTGGCAGTCTTTCCTTCACTGTTTACCAGAAAGTGACACATACTGGCCAACATATACACATAAACTCCTACCACCACCCAACACAAAAACTAGATGTTATTAATACTCTAAAAAACAGGGCTTTGAAGATCTGCTCTATTGAACAAGTGCTGAAAGAACGAATTTAAAGTTATCAGCAATACTTTTCTGAAAAATGGTTACAGCCAAAACACTATTAACAAAATTCTCTACAAGACCTCAATAAAAAACAAAGATAAACCAGACTACGATAAAACTGTAACTATTCCTTACATTAAAGGAACATCAGATAAAATAAATAGAATACTACAGAAATACAACCTCAAAGCCATCTTTAAACCTCCTGTAAAATTAAAAATCTTACTCAACTCATCCAAAGACCCACTCTCTCCACTGGCCCACCCTGGAGTATACAGTATTTACTGCACCTGTAATCTACCACATATAGGGGAAACAGGACACACAATTCCTATCAGACAAAAGGAACATAAATGACATTAAATATGATAACTATGGTGAAGCTGGCCTTTCTGATCCTGCCCTGAACACTTTACATAGAATTGACTGGAAAAGCACCAGTTGTTTACATCACACCAAAACATGGTATGAACACAAATTCAAGGAAGCCTGTGAGATTCTTATGAACCACCCAAATCTGAACAATAATGATGGTCTAAAAATCCCAAGTATATCGAAGGCACATATTCTACCCACGAAACCTTTCTCCCTAAGAGTTAACTATAAACAAGACTGTAGATAATCCAGAATCCTAAATCTAATATAACAATTGTAATGTTAAAAATAGGACATCATTGTTACTGTAAGAAAACTATCTATAAGAAAGAATGTTTCTCTCAAGTTATCTTAAATAGAATTTACCTTTGATGTAGTTTTTAAATAATTAATTAATCTGTAATTTTATCTGTATTTATTTATTTTTTTCACTAGAGGTTATGCCAGTAGAATAACCGGTGATCAAATCATTATTTCTGTAGTTTACTGTGTGAAATGTAACTCAGCTTGTCCTTGTATATTTGTATATACTCTAGATGATGACCGCAATATGAAGGTCGAAATGTCAAGAAATTAAAATAGTTATTTATAACCCAGGTGTAAAGTCCATAATTTCTAAAATGAATTTTCTTCTATTTTTTCACACCCTTTCATTCATATTCTTCAAATCATGCTCATTTCATACTCATTCATCAATCTTGCCTTCCTTTCACGTCACACTTGCTCTCTTGCATTCTGGAAATTGCTCTCTCTTTCATTCCTCTTAGGTATACAGCCATGATTGCTTTTGTTCCATCAATCATACACTTTCATTCCCATAGTTAAGTTTTCTTTCATACTCGATATTACATGTCACACTTCTGGTTAATCCAGTCAACAACCTTAGGTTTCTCACTGCCATCTGATCTTTGTATGACATGCACTCCTTGTTCCCTGCTCTCATTTACTGATGCCTCACAGTCCTTCAAAATGTCACACTTTCTGTTCATCCATTCTGTCTCGCTCTTCAGTCTCTCCACCAACACACATCCTCCACATTTCTCTGCACATACATACTGTGCTAAAGACAATAAACTATCCTCAGTGGTTTGTTGGCTTGAGTGAAAGTTAAGTAAAATCTTACAAATTTTTATGTAATAATATTAAATTAATTTATTGTAGCTGTTTGTTTCATAAGCATCTGTGATAGATGCTTATAGAAATTTAAGAAAAACTTTTATAATTGTGTTAAAATAGATATTGCCCTGTATTGTGCCAAATGAGTAATAGAACAAGACAACCAAGATGTCTTTGTTGGGTGAGTTGAATGTGCAAGATTTTGTTTAGTGCAACATGTATGGGATAAATGTTTGTTTGTAAGGAAAGTGAGACCGTACATCTCTAGATGAGCAAATATGTGGAAAGCATTTTAAGAATGAATGACAGTTTGGTGAAGAGAGTAAAACAAGTAGATAATATTCACAGAAGTCCAGAAAATGTTAATATTGGCGATAATATCAAAAGTGCAGTGGTGGGACATCAGGAGAATGAAGAGGACCTTGAGGAGGAAATAGTGCATTTACATGTAGTCCTTCACAAGACAAGTTGCAAAATTGAAAGATTGAAGAAATGTCAAGAGATTAGTAGAGCTGAGAAAAGAAAAAAGCGAAAGTGTGAGATTAGTAACAAGATCATATGAGTAAATGAGAGAAAGAGGTTAAAGAGAAAAATTTTTCATGTAATTTTATGATAAGAGGAGTACTTAATGAAAGCATGACTAAATCTTGTTTCCCTGGTGCAAAAATTAATAATAGCAAAGCTGTGAGGATGCCAGAATTCATTGTTTTTTGCTGTCACTAATGATTTGAAAGGTGAAAAATAATGTATGAGAGAAAATATGAAAGAATTGTTGGAAGAAGCAAAAAAGAAGAGTTAAACGGTGAAGATTATAATTTTGCTGCCATGCTATGATAGAGGCAAATTGAGGAGGAGGGAAATAATTGCAAATGAATCAATGTGCAGGTTATGCAGAAGGAATCGTGTAGAGTTTGTTGACCTGTGGACTGAATTTGAGATGGAAGGACTTATATTTTGACTTATTTAAATCCACTTAAATGGATTCAGTGTTATGTGTCTAGAGTGCTTTGTTCACTTCCACAGTCATGAACAAATTAAAGCTATTAGATTGGATGGAGCTGAGTGTGCATGTGTTATCCATGAGGTGAGCAAGTGTTGCTATAAGCCTTGTGACCTCTTGTGTGTGGAAATGTATTATATTAGAAAAAAAAAATCACATCTCTGGAATGTTGTGTTTAAGGATAAATTGAGGAAATGCATTGCAGAATCTGGTAGAAGAAAGAATGTGCATTTGATTTACACCCATGAAAATTATAAACCTTCCTCAGGAAAAATTAAAGTTATTAGTGGATGGAGATGAGTGTATATGTGCCAGAAACACGGAACTTTTTCAAGAGACTTAGGCCATCAGTAAATGGGACAGTAGTCTCACATCAGGCAATGAAATTTCTTTCTCACTTAAAGACAATCACAAACATTCATGCCCATGGTGGGATTTAAATCCTCAGCCTGTTGGGGTAGAGAGCATATAGTAACTACCTCACCCAACCAGGCTGGTTGAGTGAGACATGTAAGGAGTTATTTCCAGATTAATGTGAACAATATATTTCATAGATTGAAGGGAGATGGATAGAACAAAATTCCATCCCTGAAAGCTAATTTTTAATTTATTAAAAATTAATTAAAAAGTTAGTTTGTTGCATGCTGAAGGAATAGTTGGCAAAGTCTTAAACAGTAAATATATTTAAGACATTGTTCAGTGACTTTTGTTTGTGACAATCAGGATTTTTTTCATTGAAACTTTCACTCTGTGATTGTTATTTGGCAGTAATAATAATGATAGAACCTTCTTTCTAGCAGTTGATGTAATTGTCTGTTCCGAGGAAATGCCGTGTATCAAAAAAAAAAATGAAATTTCATGTCTTGCTTTCAAACAAGCAGTAAGATTTTGAACCTTTAAATAGTTTGTTGCTACCAAAAAAAAGGACGTTAAGTTTTAGCAAGCAATGGATCTGATGCATTTATTTTGTATCAAGGAGATAGAGGTGTAAGTGAACCTGAGAAAGTGAGAAGAGAAATCTGATTTTATTGAGGAAGGAAGGTAAAGTGAGGTCTTAAAAGTTGAAGAATTATCATACCACTGAAGAATAGAGGAAAATCAATATTTAAGATATTAATTTGGAATTTCCTGTGGCCAATATTTGAACACAAAGATTTGTCAAATGAAGAGGAATGGAATGGAATTATGAAGAGGATTTGAGGTTAATCAGTCAGAGAAGGTCATTTTTCCATAGGAGGAAGCGTATATTGGAGCTATGAAGTATTCAGGCATTGTTGGGAAACCATAGAAGAAGCTATGGCTCTAGTGAGACCAGAGAAGTAATCCTACATTAGATCCAACAAATACTAAGATGCTGATTTAGTAAGTAGGCCTCTCTGCCTGAATCAATTGGATGTCCTAGAAATATCAACAGCAACTATGTTTCTCCAAATGTTCTCATGTTGGTAATACTAATTAATTGGCTGGCCTTTGGATGGTGGAGAAGTTTACTGATGTCCTTTCCATTAAGTTTGATGAAATTTGAGTTTATCCAATTTTTCAGATGGGTTGAAAAGAAACTTTGCTTCCATGTTTTTGTTAGTTATTGAATGAGTATGATAGCCTGTAAAGATGATATGTGGTGGAGGTAATTCTGGAGCACAAGATTTGAAAACAGTTGGGAGCAGGACTGCATCAGAAGACTTGCTGTATCCAAAAGATCAGTGAGGGCATGTAGTGATTTCTTCCTGGTATAATGGGAGGTGATTTGCCTTAGTTATTTATGCATGACTTGGAGGAAACAAATAAAACTATGTTTGGGTAATTTTACAATTTTGTGTCATTTAGATGTTAAAGGAATGCAGGAGCAAATAGGTAGAAGTCTTTTCCTCATTAGCAAAACACTTTTGTAAAATATATGACTGATTTTTAGATCCATCAAATACTAAGATGCTGGTTAGTAAGTAGATCTCTATGCCTGATTTTTATTTGAGAGCTTGGTTGGGCAAGTGGTTACAATACTTACTCTCCAACCAACAGACTGTAGGTTTAAATCCTGCCATGAGTATTGATATTTGTGATTGTCATTAGGCGGGAGATAAATGTCATCACCTGGTGTGAGACTACCAACCCGCTTATTGGAGGCATGAAGTAACTTGAAAAAGTTCCATGTTCAGTCACTAGAGCAGGGTTTCCAGACCATGCAAAAATGAAATGAAAAATACAAAAAATATATATAGAATTTATGAAAATGAAAAAAATATCCCTAGCTTGCCCACAGTACAAAATGTATTATAGGTTTGCAAATAGTTTCATGGGTGGGAGCAACATAAAAAAAAAAAAAAAGTAGGAGGCAAGTTTTGTGTACTTGGCTTTGCAATTTGGATTTTGAATTTTTTTTTTTTTTTTTTAATATGTCGTATACTTATCATAAGCTGAGTGTGAATCAGGACATTTTGTCTTGAGCATATTCTAGTATATTGAAATGCTTGTTAAGAATGCCTTTGCACATCTGCTGGAGCACCAAAGCTGGATGGTCGATGGTCTCGAGTGGAATAGTTGATGAAAACCTTCATTCTGAGCAAGAATTATTTCAGTATTTGGTAAGAGCAGCTGTTGGACTCAGGAAAGCAGAAATGAGAAGCATACCTTGGGAAGGAAGTTCTCTTCATGCTTGTAATATCCTTCTGTTTTAATTCTGTTTTCTTTTTAACCATTACAGTGGTATTATGTGCTGAAAATGGCAATGAAATAGTCTGAATTAAAGTTTTCAATTTTACATAAATCTTCATGCCATTGCCTTAGTTCTAAAATCTCTTTATCTCCTCAATAAAATGGTGACTAAATTGCTTACAGATTGATATTGTGATAGATATATAGTCAGATGATAACCACTTTATTTCTTATTTAGTTTTCCTCATCGCTTCCATAATCCATTCCAACTAATAACTATTAATTTTTCAGGAAATAACAAATACTAAAATATTAATTATAAAAGACTTTATAATTTTTACTTTCCTATATTTTGGCAATGTTGCATTGCCATTATCAGGGATAAAAAAAAAATTATACGAGGTGGTATCAAAAAGTTTCGAGACGAGGTTTGTAACACGCCAACAGATGGCAGCACAAGGGTGCACACGCAGTCACAGGGAGCACCTACCTTCATAAGTCAGTGTGCCAAAAGACATCATCCTGTGTATATCGGGAGCTGTGCAACTGATGCTATTCTGACCACCTGCATTACCACATCTGCAATTTCATCATCAACAGCAAGT
The DNA here is from genome assembly GCF_054136105.1 of Typopeltis vanoorti. Taxonomy (NCBI): domain Eukaryota; kingdom Metazoa; phylum Arthropoda; class Arachnida; order Uropygi; family Thelyphonidae; genus Typopeltis; species Typopeltis vanoorti. Next base: position 19,889,372 of record NC_143574.1, on the reverse strand, counting down.
TAGAACAAAGAGCAAACGTGAAATTCACGTTTGAAAAAACGTGAAATTCGACGATCATTACCTGTGACGAAACTTGGGTGTACTGGTACAGCTCTGAGACGAAGCAACAGTCTTCACAGTAGAAGAGCCCATCATCTCCATGAACCGAAAAAGGCGAGGCAGGTCTGCAGCTCGACCAAGTGCATGCTCATCATCTTTTTCGACATTTGCAACATTATACATCGAGAATTCATCCTCAGGGGCCAGACCGTCAATAGCGAGTTTTACTGCCAGGTTTTAAGGCATCTGAGGGAGGACATTTGGCAAAAGCGACCAGATCTGTGGCACGCGAAAAACCGGATGCTCCACGATGACAATGCACCTTGTCGCCGCGCTCGCCTCACACGTGAGTTTCTCGCCAGAAACAATATGATCTCATTTCCACACCCACCCTACTTGCCAGATTTGGCTCCTGCAGGCTTCGCCCTTTTCCTTCAGAAATACATTCACACATTGATACTGTTATGTATTTCTTCATCAGTTCCCAAGTAACATTTATTTCCTTACTGCTCAATTCCTCATTCCATTCTTCAGCTCCAAGCTCTCTCTTAAGCTTGTCATAATCACCAGCCTTGAACTTCCATATATCCTTTCTTCACAGAAGTCTGCATATGGCTAACTGCAAACCCAGGTGATCACTCTAACCAAATGGAGGAAAGTGTGAAACCCCCACTCAAAATTACATCCTCTGATGAAATGATCAAGCTAAAATCTCAATTTTCTCGTGCTCTTAATTTACATGCTGCCTGAGATAGTCATCTCTCAAGAACTTGAGAAATTCATTTTCATTATTCCCAAATGCTATCTCTTCATTCCAATCTATACTGCCATAATTAAAATCTCCCATAATAATTGCCCTTCCCTTGTTCACTAACCTTAGTTGCTTATACATTTCTTCATCACCACCTTCCACATTCTCTCTATAGCAACATCCAACTAAATATGTCTTCCTGTCATTCTCCACCTCACACCATACTGCCTCATAACCATCGCCACTATTTCTCTCTTTCATATCTACCTCATGTGGACATAATTCCAATGCTATCATCAGCATCTTCCCCCCTTCCCTTGTCCTTTCTATCTTCACGAAAAACACTGTATCCTTCCATTTCTATTCCCATTAGGATATCATCTTCATTTAACCAATGTTCACTTATTCCACCAATTTTGGGACAGATAAACTCAATCAGTAAAACCATTTCATCTCCCTTATTTCTGATGCTTTCAGCATTTGTAAATAAACACAGCAGTTCACTATTAGGTCTATAACCAGTCCTACCCAAGCCACTTGCTGGTTGTGATTTCCCTACTGCACTTGCCCAATGACACCTTTATCACCGCTTACCACATATATATGCTCACTCTCAACTTCTCCACTCACATCCTGATCTATTCCATTTCTATGCTGATCATCCCCATACATACTTTCACTACTACTTCCACCATCCACTCTCCCTATGCCATGTTTCCTGCCCCCCCCCCACTTTTCCCGTTCCTCTTGCATTGCTGTTCTCTCTTCATCTCTCACACTACTGTTTCCACTGCCAAGCACTTCTATCTCTTCCATGCCATTTTCCTGATCTTTTACTTCACCTCTTACTTCTGATGTCTTGCTTGCATCACACATTGCACTTACATATTTTGACACTACAGCCAGTTAAATGTGTTTTGTGAAATGTGTACTCTTATCTATTAGAATTATTTTGTCCAATCCAATATGCAAGTTATTTTTCTGACACTAGATGAATGGATTTTACTGAACTTGAGTACTTGGAGTCTTATAAAATTTGTGAAAACCATCTGTTTTCCTTTTGGTGAAATTGTTTTTGCATCAATGCAAGGATATAAAATATGGTGAAATTATATATTTTGATAACTTTCTTTTAATAAGAAATTTAATTCATTGAAGTAAAATCTTATCATTTAGAAAATTCTAAATGAATATTAATTATGATTTTTCACCCTTGCTGGACTGAAAGAATTAAGATTTACTTCTGCTTTTTGCCATTTATAACTTTAGCTGCAATGAAAGAAATGTTACAGGCAGAAGAAAGACAAAGAGAATATGAGGCGGGTCGCAGAGAAATTGTAAAATATTTGCAAGAAAGGTAATTTTTTTTTCCCTGATAATATGGATAACAAATGCAATAAACTACAAGTGGTTTTAAGAGACAGATTGAATAAATATAACTGCACCTTATCTTTTCAAGTTTTCTGCAATATTTGAACATAGTATTAGCTCAAACCTAGAAAGTATTTATTGAACATTATTATTCTTTTCCTTAATGATTTCATTTCAGGTTTTAATTATGAAATGAAATTTATCCTGACTTTGTAACTGAGAAAACTTTTGGACTGTAACTCTGTAATTTACATATCCCTAGTTATGTTGCAATTCAATTTCCCAACTCATATTTTGGCATAAGTAGTATGAAGGAAAGAAAAACTGATTAGAGGTTTGAAATCCATTTGGAAGTTCACAATTGTTCCATCTTCATTGTATCACCATGCACCACCTTAGACTGTTTTTATCTAGATACCGAATTAACAAAGATTGTCTGTCACCTATAGCATAACAAGAGTTACAAATGTTGAAATTTAAAAGAAAAGGTAACATTAAATTTGTGTTTATTTTTATATTATACTCATAGTGAAATGTATATGCTAATACTAAAAATTTAATGGAATGAATACATTACAAGGAGAAATAATTAAATAGCTGGTTTAATTATTCTGATATTTTGTCAATCACAGAAACATCTTCAGGAATACAATGCACATAAACAAAACAATAAGTACAAGAAATTAGACTTTTTAAAGTCTTAAGTCCTATGAGGGGTACCCTCTGTGGGTGCTGTTGGCTAGCCTGTTGAGCTCAATACCTAAGAATTAAAGTTTCCCAAATGTTGGGAATTTTAACATATTTATTAATAATTAATATGGGGCCTTTTTTTTTTTTTTTTTTAATCTGCTGATTCTAAAAAGAGTCAAGCTTGTATTTGCTGTGATCAAGCATAATATTTTTATTCTACCTGATCCTGTGCACGGTATCCAAGGCGTGGTCAGCTAGACCTGACTGACCATAGTTGTGGTGATAATGTTAGCAGATTTCCCAGTTTGACCATAATATGATAAGTTGCAAGAACAAATAGCCTAAATACACATTTGAAATGTATATTTTCTTCTTATTATTATTACATGAGAATCTCTATGGAGTCTAAAGTCAAACACTTCATCAATTTGCAGAATACTTGTCATACTTTATAATGAACTCATTCACCAACGAGCACTCATAACTAACTTTAGAAATTCATTTCCCCCTTACCCCACATGCAACAACAAAAAAAGATCCTCGTGCCCTTGCTTGGTTTCACAGGGATGAATGCTAGTTCTTTCACCTTCCCAATTAGTCATGTAGTTTCCGCTATATTAATCCTATAAAAACTTTTAAGTTACTTATCTCTATCACACCTCTCCTTTACCTCCTACAAGCAGTCTGTAACCCACATACTGTATCTTCAACTTATCCACATAAGGAGCATTCCATAGACCTGTTACACCATCTTAGGCACTCGCATCTGGATGGATTCTCTCCACCTCTTTGTCATCTCCAAGAAACTCAGATGACCAGACCCATGTATAGTTGTCCATTTTAAGAATATCTCATTCCCCCCCCCCCCACCCATAGTCAATAATGGCAGTAAGGGAGGCTGAAAAGTTCTAATAAACACCTAGAGCAAAAATGATATTAAAGTGACTGATATAACCACAAGAAAGAACATAACTTAAAACACTTCAACCTCCATGTTTCATTAATTTGTTCTTTTTCATTTGGGATATATAAGAAGACATGTCAGAGGTGCTGGCCATCAACAAGTTTTGCATGCTGCAAAAAACTTCTGCAACTGAGATTCACCAATCTTTGTATGATACTTTAGGGGACTGTGTCCCAGCATATCCGATGGGTGTCCAAGTTAAAAACTGGGTATCCAGAGACAACGATGTCCCCAGGTCAGGGAAGACTTTCCACAACAATCACACTTGAAAATATTGATTCAGTGCATGCCATGATCCTGATGATAGACAAATACCAGCCAAAAACATTTCAAAGACTGATAGCCAGGGAACAGTGGTCATTATCCATATTCTGCATTTCCAGATGTGGAAATGCAGAAGCTCTCATGGAAGTGAGTTTCTAAATGTTTGATTGCCGACCAAAAGAGAGAATGTGTTCTGTCATCTCAAGGGATTTTGATCATTTTGAGAAATCAGGCAGATATTTTGGTTTATATTGTGACTATTGATGAAATATGGCTTCATCACTATGATCCAGAGACCAAACACAGTCAGTGGAGTGGAGACTCAAAGGATTTCCACAGCTAAAGAAGTTCTAAACCCAAAAGTCATCAGGGAAGGTTCTTGCCATCGTCTTTTGGGATATGGATAGTGTAATCATTACTAAGTACCTCAAAAAATGTGAAACTTTTGCAGCAGTTTATCCAGCAGCTATAAAGGAATTGAAGAAGGTACTGAAGCAAAAATGCCATGGGAAGCTGAGCAGAGACATGTTGCTTTTGCAGGACAATGCACCTGCTCACACTGCTCATGAAATCCAACAGACAATACACAACTTGAGCTTTCAATGTCTGCCTCACCCACCCTATTCATCAGCCCTGCCTCAATCTGACTATTTCCTATTCCCAAATTTAAAGAGACACTTGAAAGGAACAAAATTTACCACATACGAAGAAGTCATATCTGCAGCTGCGGATTAGTTTGTTTAACAAGGGAAAGACCTTTGTCTTAGAGATTGCAAGTGATACAGCGGCATTGTAACAAGTGTATGACATTTCATGGGGAATATGTAGAATAATGTGTAAGTTATATAGTTCTACCGCAGTTCCTTCATAGTGATTATCTCAACTTTCAGCACACCCTTGTAATAACTTCCTTACCTCTGGGTGCTTCAATAACCAGGTAATCCTCTGAGCTATTTAAGCCACTTTTGCAGTATGCCTTCTGAACAAGTATGCTTTTTTAGTGCTGGTGGACTTATAGTCCACTAGAATTGTGAATTTCTTAGCCTCATCAGTTTCCTGTAGTCCAGTTCCATTAATGTAGTGCAGCTGGCAATCTTTTCATTCCAAAATGCATAATGTTACACTGTCACAATAAACTGATAGTCATTCTCCTTTGCCCATACCGTCAGTCTATTTAAATCATCCTATCATCTTTGTTAATTATAATTAATAAGGATGACAGGATAGAAAACTGGGTAGATCAGTAATTATTGATTTACCCAGTTTTGCATCATCAGCAAATGATAGAATATTTCCTCTCTGACCATTTCCTATATCATTAATGTACAAATCAGATAGCAGTGACTCAAGTATAGAGTCCCCCTGCACTCTGGTGATCTCAGACCTTCTTTGGAGTCTCTCCTCCACTTTCTGATGTCTTTCCATCAGCCACCCTCTTATGCACATTGTCAGCTTCATATCCATTGCCATTTGCTCCAATTTAAAATGTAAGATTCCATGCTATATCCTGTCAAATCAACTCAGCTCTCACTTCATTATAAAAAGTATGTGTAATTTACTGAGACATGACCTTCCCTTCACAAAGCCATGCTTCCCCCAGTATAGTATCTTATTCCAATACACCCATTCCTAAATTTTTCATTTAACCATCTTCTAGTATTTTTACCAGAACTACTGAGAAGCTGATAGGAGACAAACTAATATAGAATCATTTAAAAATCACTCCAAAATGTTTATAGTTTCCTGTATTAAAAGAGTATCTGAAAAATAATTTAAAAAAAATACAGATATGAATTATTGGGCTTGTTGGCCAAGTGGATAGTGTATATGCTCTGAAACTAACAGGTTTTGGGTTCAAATTATTGGGCATGGATGTTTGTGAGTGTGTTTAGGTGTGAGATGAATTTCATTGCTTTGCCAGACCATTGCCTCACTTATTGGAGGCCCGAAATGACTTGAAAATAGTTCTGTGTTCAGCCTCCAAAAGACAAAGTTTACCCAGTATCACTGGACACATTGCACTGTAAACTTCCATATTATTATGGTCAATCTGACAGATCTACAGCAAAATGAAAAGAATCTCAGAATTATATAGTCATAAACCAATGTGGATGAAGTAGAGCAGACTGTGTGCTTGAGATGCAATTAAAGAACTAAAATTGCTGTGATTAAAAAATGTCAGATTATGCTGGGAATCAATGAGATGTATGGATGTAAAAAATTTTCAGTCATTCCACGGGAGAAAGATGGTTGATGTTCTTTTCAATGTTTCGCAGAAAGTCTAGATAAGGAATTTATTTAGGACTTTATTTTTCTAGTGATGAGGCTGATAGACTTCATTTTGAGATTGCCACATTTCTTTATGATGCCCAACCATCAGAACTGGATTTTCTAACTTCTCAATTAAAAGCCCTGAAGTCCTTAAAATGCAGTAACAACATAGTGATTACAAACTCATCAATGTAGTTTTGGGTTCAAAATCTTAATGATGAAATGAAATCGCTCCTTTGGGATCAGAATACACTCTCTAATTAGTAGGAACCCTACCACAATTTAATTTAATGAACTTAACAAGTTATTGGATAAAATGACATCCATTTATCAAGAAAATATTAAAAAATGCAGAACCTATCATTCATGACCTAGAATATACAGTGCAGCTAAAAATAGTACTCCACTTAATCCTATTGTGGATTTCATAGAGTTACACTTATAAAATCTTAAAATTTTTGTCTAATCTTCTTTGTCCTCTTTTGGTCAATTAGTTTTTTCATTAAATAAATAAATAAATATCCACAGAATTTCTTGCAAAAAATAAGACAAAACTGGCATCTTAAAATATGATGGTGAATTTTGGCATTGTTTCCCATTTACCCAAATATTCCTCATTCTGAGACTATAGAATTTAGCCCAAGAATTTATTGGTAGTCACCACTGTCACCTAAAAACTAATTCCCTCCAGATATCACAGCGCTCTTTGTGCATGTATTACATTCGGGTTATTTTGTTTGGCAAAACACTTTCTACCTATTATTCTTCCCATTATTCTTCCCATTAACCATTATTCTTCTCCCCCCCCCCCCAATTGCTGACTTTTATATGGAACATTTTGAGCAACATGCTCTAGATTCCTCTCCTTTAAAACCCAAAGTCTGGCTTAGATACATTGACGGTGTTTATTGTCTGGCCGCCAGACAATAAACACTTTCCTTAGCCACCTAAACAACACAAATGCATATAGTTCACAATTGAGATTGAAAAACAAAACACACTTCCGTTTCTAAATACACTTGTCACACGTCTTCCTTCTGGCAGTCTTTCCTACACTGTGTACTGGAAGCTGACACATACTGGCCAATATATACACATTGTTACTTCGTTGTTTTCTCTATATTATACCTTGTTCTACCTCTAAATAGCCCGCTTTCTAATTTACTGTTGTGCCCTTAAAATATTAATTCAGTACTATTTCCTTTTCGGATACTGGCAGAATTTATTTTTATGCTGTGACAGCCAATATCCTATAACAGAAGAGATTTGTTCAGGGAAATATTTCTAAATTCTAAAGGGATACGCACAATCATTAATCTTACGCTAGCACTGTGCAGATTCAGTTAGCAGTCATGACCTGAATCTCACTTAACCAATAATATCTAATTCCTTCCCACCAAAAGGTTCTATTTCATAAGTGGTGGTTTGAATTCATAATCAGGCATAAGGTACAAAACATGTTTATTGGAAAAGAATAAAACATTTACAGTTAAGAAAATTCAAATACTCAATAGAACAAAACTCACTCTAAGTTAAGGATCATACTATATCACAACAGTGAATTTGAGTAAGCTAAATCCAATTATGAAAGGATAACATTAGGTGTTAATTCTAATGTTAATTCTAAATTCCATTAGTCAAGCCTAGCCATTCTCAATCAAAATACTGTCTATCAACAATTCTTCTTTGTTCCACGTGGTCTTAACTAATTCAATCAAATTCTCACTTAAAAATCCTCTATTAGTGTCCTTAGTTTTACAGTACTTTTACAGTATATACAAAAATTTCTTATTCTTCTAAATGATTTTTAACATAGAATGAAATTCTTTACATTACTGGATCCTTTCTGATTTCATGCCGCCATTTCATGTAGATCTGGATTACCTTACTGTATAGTATTGTCGTCTTTGCACCTGGTGATGCACTACACTTTTCTTTGAATCATTTCTGGACTGTGGCGTGCTGTCTACCGCTCTGCAGGAAATTTTCTCCATTCTCATCGATGGGACTTTATTCGAAGGCTCAATTCTGCATAGGCCGTCGTAACACGATCAGCTTCATTTGGAAATCCTCAAGCGTTCACCTCAAGAATACGCCTTATCATCCGACATCACAGTAGTCAACCCACCGCTCTTTCACGAATCCCTTGACAAAATCCCTAAAACGCGAATCCAGGAACCAAAGAAGAAAAAGTCCCATAATATGGTGCACATCGTCATTTATTCACCCTTTCAGGCGCCCTCTATTCGATGTGTTTTTTACCCACGAACCCCATCGTTCATGCCCCTTGGGTGATCCTACACTCTCCCTAATTTGTTAGGTTACCCTATTCCAGGTAGTCGACGTCACTTTCTGCATAGGTACAGCCTCCATTGCTATGCTCGACTCATACAGATTATACACGGATTACTACTAATTATCTTTCTGGAAATTTCATAATGTACTAGACAGCTTAATGGGATTTACAAATAACTTAACAATTCCCTTACATAATTCTTACTACTCGGACACAAAATTCTCTGCTTCTCATTTCAATTATACAGGAATAAATTTCAATATATGACACATATGGACTACACATTATCACATAACACAAGAAAATCTTCATAATTATATGTTGATGTGCAGGTATCTCCTTAATTAATGATATTTAGTATGTTAAATCCTGAATGAATGATTTCTTTGCTTTCCTTCATTCAGGATCTAACAAAGTCCCCCCCCCCCTTTATAAAAAAACTTTTTCTAATTTTCTAGAAAAACTCTTTTTGCTTCTCCCTCAATTCTCTGGGCATGAACCTTCCATTCTTTCTAAGCCTCAGTGTGTATCTCGGCTCAGGTGACTGGATTGTTTCCTAATGATATGACTGAGTTTGCTCATTCCCATGATGTATATTCGGTGCTTCTTTTAACGTTTTGGACCTACTTAATTCTCCATTATTTTTATTTATAAAGCTTGCACAATCATTTAGTAAGTGTGCACCCTTTGTAGCAATTGCTAAATTCCCACACAATAAAGCACTTATAGCTTTTCTAAGCATAAAAAGAAAACAGAGGAAGTTTGCATAATCAAACTGCTGCTGATGTTGTATACTAACTTCATGTTTTCTGTACTTGTTCCGTCTCGGTCTGTTATAGGAATTTCTAGATCTATTAATTATTTCAATGTAGTTTACCACGATTGTTCTCGGACAATCCTCCCCTAAATTTTCTTCTGTAATACCTTGGTCATTTGCTAATTTTACGCTTGATATTTGGTAAGTCTCAGATTGACTGTTCAATTCTGAAGTTGAAGCTAATTCAGAATCAATCTGGATATCTTGAGACACTTCATTAACTCTATCAGTTGGCACGACATTCCCTTTTCTCTGCATTCTTTCTTCACGAGATCTCTCATTTCTATTTCTACTTTAAAATTTTTCGTTCCCTCTACTAAACCGTTTATTTCCCATTAGGATTATCTCATTTCTAGAGAAGTTGCAAGAGAACGTGTTTTTCTCTAGAAAGTTAGTTCCTAAAATTATCTGAACGTGTGGGTGAGATGTCCTAGGGAGGACCAACAACTCCTGCCAAACACACATGTTAAACTCAGTTAAGTATAATTTTACTCTAATCCTTTTTATTGCACAAACTTTAGATGTCCATAACCCCGATAATCTGACCAGTCTCCTTAGATTAGAAATCCCTCGCCATACACGGGATTTTATTCCTTGAAAATAATCTTCTGTTATGACAGAGGCCTTGGAACTAGTATCTAACAATATGTCACAATGCCATCCTTGAATCTTACCCTTAATTATCATTTTTGACCTTCCTTGTTGTTTGTGATTTCTTTGTTTACCTTCATAATTATGAGGAGTTTGCCCAAACTTCGATTCATTTCTATTATTTTTTATGGAGGGTCTCCTATTACTAAAACAATTACGAGCTAAATGCCCAGTCTTGTTACAATTAAAACATCTAGGAGGCTCCCTTTTGTCTCCTTGCTCATTATTCCTCGGATTTCCATTCTCTCACTGCCGCCAACTTTTGCATTACATCATTCAGATGGTTCAACATAGGCTGTTGAAATCTTTCTACTTCTAGTCTGATTAATTCATTAGTCTTGTCTGGTTGAGGGATAGCTGATTTCAAAGTCTTATCTGTGACTGCCGCCAGCTGTTTCAGTAAAGCATCAAGACGGTCCATTATGGGCTGTTGAAATAGTTCAACTTCTTGTTTAACTATAGAACTTAAACGTGTGGACAGACTTATGTGTTCGTCGAACATGTTGTTTATTATTTTAACGGTATAATAGAACACAGAAACTAAGTAAATAATTGATTTATTAACTTGATGCTGATATTTCTTGTAAGTGGAAGTTGAAATTGGCGCGGCAACTAAACAGGTTAGCCTTCTTAAAGAGGTGCCGAGACACCAAATTAATACCGAACTGTTTTAAAATCAAAAACAAGTTCCACTCGGCCAAAGCCCAACGCATCTATAAACGAGCGAGTGTAGCGCTTTTACGCGAACAAATTAACACCACTCACCGGGAATTAGCACAAGCAAATACAACCATCAGCGCATTACGAGAATCACTGCATAATATTCTAAATACTGAACTTTGGCAGATCTTAGAGAACATCACCGACGCAACGGCAAAAAAAGAATTCGACAGAGTTAAAAACCGGCACCAAAAGAAGTTCGAAAATCTACAACAACGGAACACCATACAACGACCGCAATTACAACAAGACCTCGTCGTTGTGAATCTATCGTCACTCACCTTAAGCAAAGAAGCCACAACTGTTTTAAGTCGAGGGCACAACTTTGCCATAACTCCCAAGCAAGTTCCAAAAGCCGAAATAATGGCGTCCATCGAACGAGGAATTTACGACCTGCCTCCAACAATAGCTAACAACATACGTTTAGATGTGGCCAACATCCTAATCAAGTCCAAGCCTCCAAAAAGTAATATCCCACATAAGGAATTCATTGCTATAAAAGAGCTACACAACAACAGCCAGATTACCATAACAAAAGCAGACAAAGGAAATGCAACCGTGGTGATGGACACAACTGAATATGAAAACAAAATGCACACACTATTACAAGATCAGTCAACATACAAAATTATAGATCGCAATCCCACCAACACACAAAAGAATAAGGCACGAAAATTATTAAAAAAAGTCACTTCCTGGCCCAAAGACACAGTTAACAAACTCAAACCCTTCCATGTTAGAACACCGAGGATCTATGGATCACCAAAAATTCACAAACCAGGCACACCCCTACGCCCAATTGTGGACAGTATAAATAGTCCCACATACAAACTGGCTAGACATTTAGCAAAGCTACTAGCCACTCTCACTAACAATTCTCCCTCCTTTATCAAAAATTCAGCACACCTAAAAAGCATCTTACAACACCTCACCCTAAAAAGCTCAGACCTAATAGTAAGCTTTGACATCACTTCACTATTCACAAATGTACCACTAATAGAAACCCTCAATCTACTGAAGTCACACTTCCCCCCTGATATATTTGAACTATTCAAATTCACAATACATGCAGGATATTTCACATGGAAAGGGAAAATATACAAACAAATTGATGGGACAGCCATGGGCTCCCCCCTTTCTCCCCCCCTAGCCAACTTTTACATAGAACACCTGGAAAAACAAGCAATCAATACAGCCACTCTCAAACCAACACTTTGGCTATGCTATGTTGATGATGTGCTTGCCATTTGGCCACATGGCCCTGAGACATTGAAAACATTCTTAGCACATTTAAATAGCCAACACCCAAAAATCCACTTTACTATGGAACCGGAAGCCAACAACTGTCTGCCCTTCCTGGATACACTCATCACACGTCTCCCAGATGGTTCCTTATCATTTTCAGTTTTCAGAAAACCCACACATACAGGCAGATACTTACACAAACAATCACACCATCATCCTTCTCAACAATATGGCATATTAAAAACGCTAACCCATAGAGCGAGAGCAATCTGTTCAAATGACAAGGCTCTTACTGCTGAACTGACTCACTTACGCCACACCTTCTTGGCCAACGGCTACAATCCACAAAAAATAAACAAAATACTAAACACTCCTAAGAAACCCCTCCCACCATCCACCACAGAGAACTACAACAAAACAGTCACCATCCCTTACATTAAAGGCACATCCGAAAAGATCTCAAGAATTCTCATTAAACATAAACTACGCACTACATTCAGACCATGTAGCAAATTAGCCACCCTCATCCGCTCACCCAAGGACAGCATTCCTCCTTTATCACATCCAGGAGTCTACCAAGTACCCTGCTCATGCAATCAAGCCTACTACGGTCAAACAGGAAGAACTGTGAATATCCGCATCAGCGAACATAAACGATACGTCCGGAAATATCATTATGGGAAGTCGGGCCTAGCAGACCATGCTCTGGATACCCCTGCACACAGGATCAACTGGAAAAACACAAAAGTACTACACAGAAACCCATATAAATCAGAGAGATTGTTCTTAGAGGCGACAGAAGCCCTAAAACACACTCCAAATCTCAACAAATATGGCTGTATTAACTTGCCGAAGATCTGGGAGACAGTCATATTAAGGAAAAACTAGCACTTTTCTAGGACTCTAGCAATATATGATAGCGTTTTTTTTTTTTTTTTTCTTTTTTTTTTTTTTTTCAGATAGAGGGCGCCAAAATCAGGACTCTAGTCTTTGTGTTGCTGCTACAATTTTGTTAATGTACACCATGTTGTTTTAGTCTCGCGTATTGTGACAAACAGTGTTTTTGTGCTCTGAAGATGCTGGTTATAATACCAGCGAAATATCAGCATCAAGTTAATAAATCAATTATTTACTTAGTTTCTGTGTTCTATTATACCGTTAAAATAATAAACAACATATAGAACTTACTTCCATGTTTGTTAGCCCTACTTGTTTTGTGATGTTCAATTCATTTTCAGTCACTTTATTAGTGTTGACTGACCTTTCTCTTTCTCCCTTACTGTCCCCTTGATCTTTAGTCTTCCCCTTACATGAGCTAGATTCCTTCTCAGTTTTGTTCTCTTAGTTGGAATTATTTGCCTCTTTAATTATGTTAATATAGATGGTAGTAGATGCAGGACGAATGTCTCCGAGTGCTAGTGTCACACAGTGCTTTGCTTTCTTACATTTTCTCTATATTCTCCAAGAGCACAAGATGACTTATTTGTCTGGAACTTTTGATATGCTTTCTTCTTTTCATTTACTGCCTATTTAACTTCGTGAGCCCAGCATGGAGTTGTGATTATTCTATCCTTGCACACAACTTCACCACATGCCTCTCTAGCTAAGTTAGTCAGTGTTTTCTTCAGGGTGGTTTGCCACTGAATCTCCAAGGTTTGGTTCTTATTTTAAACCTGTTTCATTTTTCTTCAATGATGTTTGTATATTCAATGTTGCAAAGTGTAAGGTTTTATAATTTGGAAAACAAAGATGGGATGCAGAATTTATGCTTGGTGAGGATATATTGTTAGAGGTGGAGGAAATAAGAGATCTGGGGATGATAATGGATAAGGATCTGAAATTTAGGGGGGAGACAGCCAAAATTGTGAAGAAAACACAAAGGCTTCTGGGAATGATACAGAGGACACTGACTTGTAGAAGTAGGGAGATTCTTGTTCCTTTGTATAAGGCTTTGATTAGGCCACATGTGGACTATTGTGCTCAGATCTGGTCACCTGGTTTTCAGAAGGATGAAGAGATGTTGGAAAGGGTCCAACTGAAGACTGACTAAGGTAGTTTCTGACCTCTCGAATGTCAAGTACGAGGAAAGATTGAGAAGATGCAATTTGCAGAGTCTGGTGGACAGGAGGAAGAGGGGAGATATGATAGAGACCTACAAATTTGTAAGGTGTTGCTATAGGATCAATGCTGGAGAAGTTCTACAGGAAATAGTGAGAGTTCGGGGAGAACCAGAGGTCATCCATGGAAACTGTATAAAGAGGGTGTGAGTAGGGGAGTGAGAGGCAGGTTTTTTTCGTGCAGAGTTGTAAATGATTGGAATGCCTTGCCTGAGAGTGTGGTGTCTGCAAGGAGTTTGAGTGTGTTTAAGACATGGTATGATGAGCTGTGTGTGTGTGTGATAAAAGGACCTCCTTTTATCACACACACACACACACACACACAGTCTTTGACTCCATGAGGTCTTGAGATAATAATAATAATTGTATAATATAAGCACATACACATAAGAAAGATATTTAATTAGCCAAATATTTTGGTCTGAAAATTGCAGACCATCTTCAGTGGCAATACGAGAACGGTTTTAAAATACAAAGTGGAATACTAACAATAGATGATTTATAAATAGAACAAGCTGCATGATGTTATATCACTAAGTATTAAAGAGAAATATTTTTAAGCAGAGACATGAATGAATTAAAAATATTAATTAATAATTTCAATAATTTTAAATAACATAAAATTAATATGAATTAATGAGTTTCCTGATTAGACTTTCCCAGATTTTTGATACAGATATACAGTCATTCCGATTCAGGTTAGGACGATGGAGTAAGGCCTATATGCTTTCTTTGAATAAATGTTCAAATTTATAGCAGGATCTATGTAAGAGGTGAGTTTTTGACCAAATGATGTTGTGGTTAGTTTCTATCCCATGCTGAGCCAATCCAGATTGGTGACTTCTGTGCATTCCTTAAAAAGCTATGTGGAGGTCTCCTCCCAGTTATACAAGTTTGATCCTTAATCACCTTAAATATTTAAGTTTAAATATCAAAGCATCCAGTGTGAAAGAATTCTTCAAGTAAGCTGTAATATGTGTGCTATTTGCTGGTGTTATGAAGCAAACAATTTCTTTTGTTCAAAAAATGAGAAAACCACCAACATATACCTTTCTGAGGAAACCACCAATGAATTTAGAACTGGAAGAAGCCCTTAAATTTATAAAATGGGATATAATTGGAATATCAGAAGTCAGGTGCCTATTTGAACAGATTCTTGAAAGAAACGCTGGTGTGGGATTCATAATAAAATATAAATGGAAACAATATATAGTACAATTCCAAGTATACTTGGAAAGAATTGCAATCCTGAAAACAAAACTCATAAACAAAGAGATCTCAGTCATTTAGGTATATGCCCCTACCTGAAGCCATAGTTAGGAGACTGAGACTCATAGAGACTGAGTCAGTCAATGCCACAAACCCATTGCCTTCATTTGTAATGCTTTGCATTTCTATATAGAGACCATTTCATTGTCGCTTTCCACAAAGCTATTTTTACTCCTGCAGATTTTACTTGGCTCTGCAATATAGTATACACACTCTCATTTTCAAGCTTCTATCTCCACATGAGACCATTTACTGCTCCCAGCAGTTTCCCCAAATGCCTGCTTCTTTCTGTGTTCAGATGCAATCCATCTCTTGCATATATAGCTCCCTTCTGTCTTCAAATGTACTCCAAGCATCCATGTATTCTAGACTAGCTACTCTTCCTACACATCATCACTAGCACATCATTCATTATCATAGAGCTGAAGCAACACATTTTTCTGCTTCTGAGTCCTTCATGTTAGTCTCAGATCTCTCGCTATGCGATTCACACTACCTCTTAGGTCATTCATACCAGCCATCATTATCATGTTTTCACATTTTCATTTTACTGCATTGCCACATTCTGTCGTGTCTCCAGGCAAGCACCTGTGTAACGTTACACTGCACACACCACTAGTCATTGAATCTTCATACATCACACTCCTCACAGCTCCATTTACTCTTTCATTAATCACATCTTTTCTGCTGCTGCTTCTCTCTTTCTCACACACACGCGTATACTTTCTCCCTCTCCCTTCTCTCATCTCTTTTTTCCTTGTACCCACATTTTATCAACTTCTCAATATTTCAATACTAACGCTTATTAGTATTATGTACACATTCTCTATACATAATACTAATAAGTGGAGGTCTAACAGTAATATTTGTCAAAAGATTTTTTAATGAATATAATAATTAAATTTCTTGATTTTTATGGTGTTAAAAAAACTAAATATATTTTATTACCTTTCTTTGCAGCTCAAATGATAATGACCAGAAACTGTTGAATGTGCTTTGTGGGCGTGCACAAGACCAGCAGTTGTTGATTAATAAGTTGCTTGAAGAGGTAAATATTAGCTTTCGACTTTTTTGTATTAGTTAGAAAATAGCACTATTATTTTACAAATTATTATTACCCTAAGACTCCCCATGGAATCAAAGACTTATTCTAAGGAGGCCATTGTCATACACACAGCTCATCATACCTGCCTTAAACACATTCGAATCCTCTGCAGATACCACACTCTCAGACAATCATTCATAACTCTCCATGAAAAAACCCTGTCTTGAATTCTGTCTTAGCCCTTACCATCCTTGCTGACACATTAACCACAACTCTAGATGCACATAGGTTGGTCTGTAATTAGAACCATATCTTATCACTCTCTTTCTAAAGCAGAACAATTCTTTCATTCCCTTCACTCCTTTGGGACTGTCCATTCAAAGGCTATTGTTATAAAAATATGTCAAAGCTGCTGTTAATTCTCTCAGATATTCCCATAAAACAGATGGTGATGTATTATTGAGTTCTGTTGCCATATTAACATTTCATTTTAATTCCTCACATAGCTCCTGCTCACTCATTACATGTCCTTCCACTTCCATTTGTTTCTCACTCAAACTTGGCATGCTATCATGTTTATATAGGTGAAATATCTTAATGAATCGTTTATTAAGTATTTTAACAATATCCTGTGCTGTGGCTGGCTGAGTGGTTAGCATATTCACTCTCCAGCCAAAAGGTTGCAGGTTTGAATCCCACCGGATGTTTGTGATTGTCTGGGAAAATACTAGTGGTTGCAGTGGACAGTAGATGGCGTTGGTATAGATGATATTGTTGGTTTTGTCTTTCATCCAACCTTATATTTGCTAGTTGATGGTTGAGACTACATTCAAACATAAAGAAATTTTTTATTATACTGCGCCACTCTATGTTTGAAATCACACAATTATTGTGAAGGAATCAAGCATCAAATAGCACAACAGCAACGTGAACTTACTATAGGCCTAAATTTTCTTTCTTATACGTAGGGTTTCCTGCAAGATTTGTATTTTAATGAGCTGTGCAATGAAACTGAAATTAGGCAAGCACAAGAATCAAGTTAAACAAGATATTTAATTCTCTCACAAAATTATTTTTACATAAGAAACAAGTACTCTATTAAGATCAATACAATTAGAAAATAATTTATGCATTCTATAAAGTATTTAGATTCTACTCAGCTGAGTGCATCATTTACTGCTAGAACTAGGAAATATAAGGCTTTCACAATTCTCATCCGCTAGGATTTCAACTTAGTTTCACCTTAAACAACAACAATATTCAGCAAAACACTTAAAAAGTAATTCTTTTTAGTCTCATAGAATAATCACAAACTTCAATTTTATCAAACACTTAGTTGGCATCATCAATATCTATCAGAGGATTAAAATAGTTCTTAAAAGGCTCAGTCTTGCATTTACATATATGTTGTGAGATAACACATTCAAACAGAACTAATTCTTCAATGACTTGTGAAACATTAGTTTCACAAGGAAAATGTTTTATGACATCACTCATTCAAGCTTGACTAGCTGGCTCCAGCAACACGAAATTTGACCAAGTTCTCCAGACACAAGCAACACTACCACTTGTTAGTAATAGAATAGATATTCTTACCGGTATGATCATCATAGCTTGCACATTATGGAAAACTCTTACAACACTTCTAGGCACTCGATAATTTTCCACTATAGGCAACACAAACTTATAGTATCCCTGAGTTCAATAACTTATTTGTTAAGACTGGAAAATGTAATTTCTTGCTCGTAATAACTTATCTTACGATAAATCTTGATCATATTATTATCCTTTCACTCGGGTAAATTCCTTTACAAGGTGACAGGAAACTATAAATAAATATGAATTCGAAGTAAGATTCATTAAAATCGAAACAAGTTTCCAAATCTTTGTTACATCGTACGATCCCAGGTTAGATCACATCTCACGACCTTCCCACATTCTCTCCAATTTCCTTTTGGTTCCTTCTTCCTATATCTCATAAATCCTCTCTCCCTTTCCCACCCAGACTTGTTTTTCTCCCTCTTTCAGTTTATAACGAAATTCCCACGTGATCATTGTACAGTTCCCAACGCTAAGGCATGCGCTATCTCAAAATAACTTAGTTTTCTGACAGTAGCCAATCAAATCACATTAACAGAGTCCCTTAGAAATACTTTTCGCTTAGGATACATTTACAAGTTAATATAAAGAATTTATATAAAAAAAATTACAATTATTATTTCAATGAACAAAAAACAATAAGTGTTTTAAATTACAATTTACTTAGGAGCAAACTTAGCTCAGGAAATGCAATTCATGTTAAATCATGTATGAAGTATTAATAATCATAAAATTCTTCATTCACAATTTAACAATATGGTTGGTGGATGAGGTTGACTGGTGGAGACAGAGAGTTGTAGAGTAGGTACTCTCCCTCGATGAGTCTTGGACTCCCTGGAGGTGTCAAATAATAATAATATTTTCATCAGCTAATATTAATACTAGCTGATGATAATATCAATTAATATTCTTCTGTTATTATTATTATTATTATTATTTTCTTGGCCCCATGGAGTCATAAGACTCATTGCAGCAGGTCAGTACTAGTGAACACAGTCTATCATACCACTCCTTAAAATCATCCACAGTCTGCATGTTCACCACCATCTTAGAAAATGCATTCCATTTACCTATCAATCTCCATGCAAAAAAAACTTGCTTCTTACCTTTTTACTCACCACCTCCTGTTGCAACTTCCAGTTATGGCCTCTTGTCCTTGTTTCTTTTCTCTCATTCTACCATATGGTAGAATGAGAGAAAATGAAAAATCTCCTTAGTGTTAATATGATAATAACTCTTCAACAACTTAAATGTCTTGATCATATCTCCTCCTTTGTCTTCTATCCACCAAACTTTGCAGTCCACATGCCCTCAATCTAGCATAGCTTCAATCCACATAGCCTCAATTTACCTCATTCAGAGTACTGCTACCCCATGCACAAGTGCTGAACTTATCAGCTTGCCAAACTTTTTTCCATTTCACTTATCAGTTATCTGGCTCCAGTCATCTAAATTTAAATAGATCTTGTAATGTAGTAATCCCTCAAAGACATTTTTTAAATTTAAGTAGAAATTGTACATGCATCACCCTTATCCTGTACATTTGTCACCTGTGGAAATTCCTGAGTGGATTGCTAAAACCGTCTCTTCACCCTTCCAAGGTTACTTCATCTCCCTTCAAATCCCGGTGACTAGATCTGAGCATAGAAATCCTGATGTTGTTTGATCAAAGCTTTATACAATGGGACCAGCACACTTTTATCTCTTGTGGACAATTTTCTCCTCAACATTGCTATAATTCTCTGAGATATTTTCACTATCTTTGCAATAGGTCCCTGGAATTTTAAATCTGTATCCACAATCACCAAAAGATCTCCTTTGCTTTCTCCACTTCTTCCAGTATAACTCCACCAAGTGAGTATGAAGTGGATTGCAAATTTAAAGCCTTACATTTAGTTGCATTAAATTGACATCCCCATGCATTTGCCTACCCTTCCAGCTTATTCAAATCCTTTTCAAGAGCCAAAACATTAACACTATTATAAATAACCCTCCCAAGCTTCACATCATCTGGAAACAACTGAACATCTCCCTGTAGTCCTGTGACAATATCACTGACATAAAGATTGAATAGCAATGGTCCCAGGACTAAACCTGTGAAACTCCACTTGTAACCTTCCTACTCCTTGATACTGCTCTCCCATATACAATTCTTTCATATTCATCAGTGAGCCAATCACCAAACCATTCCACTAGCATGATATCCAAACCCATATGATGCAACTGAAAAATCAACTTGTGATGTGGCACCCTGTCATATGCCTTGAAAAAAAATATATATAAATAAAAAATGACTATATTCTTTACCTTCGCCTACTGCTCTTGTTACTCTATTGTAAAAGATAACCAGATTACTAAAACAAGAGTATCCTTTAACAAATCCATGCTGGCCTGCATAAATATTACCCTCGTCTGCCTAATTCTGTATATGTGTCCTTACTGATTTCTCCAAAATCTTAATAACTACAGAAGAAATATAAACAGGCCTATATTTTGACACTCCCATTCTAGGAACCTGCCTTATTGCAAGACTCATTAAATAGCCAAGTTAGCAGCACAGTCAGTTCCATAGCATATTCCCGTAAAGCACATGGTGAAATTCCATTTGGTCCCCCTGCCTTATTGACATTTAGTGTACTCAGTATTCGGAATACATCATCATTATCATCATTCACTTCTAATACTTCACCACACATTATCCTTCTAGGAATAAATCCTGTAACACCAGGATAGATGAGTCACATGAAGTGATCATTAAATAGCTCAACTATGTCATCAGCTTTGGCCACCTGTTTCCCCCCCCAGCAAGATAATCTGTCCACTATCATTTTTCCTCCTACTTGTCACATATGGGATTCTTCTTGGATTGCAGTGGCAGTCTTCTTTCATATTCTAATTTTTCTCTCCTTACAATACTAGTCACTTTCCTAGCCTGAGCCTTATATTTTCCTCATTCAACTGCTCTCCACCTCTCTCTTTATATGCCTTTTATAATCTCTTTTTCTTCTGCACTTCACCTTTTATTCCTTTTATCATCCATTTAATTCAAAATTGCTTGATCTTCTTCACTGGAGGTATACAATTTGCCAATGATGTCAACAATTTTTTCTTAAGTATCTCCCATGCACTAACGATTCTCTTCCTTTAAATTCTTTCATTAGATGCACTGCAGCATGCTTGTTTCTAAGTCTATGATAGTCACCTGCCTTAAAATTATACAAAACTTATTTCTGTTTTGATACCCCCCCCCCATGCCTATTCATCCTCCAAGTCAGGACTACATGATCACTCTAACCAATGAGGAGCATGTATACCATCTCAGTCACAATCAGATCATCTGATGATATGACCAAATCCAGAACTCTCGTTCCTTGTGTTCCCTCCACCTACATACCGCCTAAGATAGTTGTCCCTCAAGAAATCCAAAAATTCAGTTTCCTTAATAGTGTATGATATCTCCTCTGCCTAGTTTATATCACTATAGTTGAAGTCCCTCATAATAATTGCTCACTTTGTGCTTACCAAAGTAATTTGTTTAAACATTTCCTACTAATCACCATCTATATTCCCTGGTCTGTAGCAACATCCTACTAAATATCTTGTCCTATAAATATCCATCTCACATCCTATATTCTCAAAGCCATTAGTGTTATCTCCACTGATATTCTCCACCCTGAGAGTACACAGTTCATCTTTTATCATAAGTAACGCTCCACCACCAATCTTACCTTCCCTGTCCTGCCAAAATCTGCTACACCTTTCAATTTCTATCCCAGTTAGAACATCCTTTCCATTAAACAAGTTTCACTGATACTAACAATCTTTAGAGAGAGTGAGTCAATATGCCACAAATTCATTCGTTTTATTCCTAATGCTCTTAGCATTTGTATGTAGAAAAACCAGTATGTTGCCAGCCTTCTTATAGCCATTATTAATCCCTTCATACTCCCTTGCTCTGTAATATAGTGTACACCCCTCATTTCTCAAGCCATAAACTATCCCACGAGGCCATTCCTTCAACATTCCACCTGTGCATTTCTAGTTTCCCTGTCCCAACACACCCAGAAAGCAACAGTCTCCAAATGCCTGCACCTTTCTGCATTCAAATACAATCCATCTGTTGCACACCACTCCCTTTTATCCTCAAAAGTACTCCATGCATCCACATATTCCAGATATCTTTTCCTGCACAATCTCGCTATCATCTTATTCATCATCACTGCTGTTCTCCTCCACTCCGCATTATCATATGAGGCAAAATGTTCACATCAACCTAACTCTTGAGCTATACGATTCATGCTACCTCTCAAGTCATTCGTCCCAACCATTGCTATCATCTCCTCTACACTTTCACTTCTCTTCACTGCCATTATCATACTCTATCATTCCACCAGGAAAGCACTTCTCTGGCACTCTACTCTACTCTGCACACCCCTGAATCATTGAAACTCCATATATGACACTCCGAATAGATTCATTCATCCTTCTGTCACTGGCATCCCTGACTTTTGCAGTTTCCAATCTCTCTCACCTCTCATCTTTCTGCAATTTCCTCTCTTCTACTGTCTCTCCCCTTCTTTCACCCTTCTCTTTCCTTACTCTCTGATGCTGTTCTGTTATATCTACTCTCATTCCTCTCACCTTAGCCAACCTATCTATCCTCCCAAGATCTTCATTCACCCTCCTCAATTCCTTCTGCATCTTTTCTCAGTAGTTCTGTTTCTTTCTCCACACATTCTGCTTTCAATTGCCATTCACACACACACACACACACACACACACACACACACACACACACACACACACACACACACTATCGTGGTCATCATACAAACCATCTCCATCCACTAAACCACACAAGGCTAAATCAGTATGTACATCTTTAACATTCTTTCCATCCTCCAAAGTACTGGCATCCACAAACTGAAAATCGCCCATTTCCGAAGCACTATCTACTCCGCTGCTAAATTCAGAGATCAAATACACTTATGTCTTCCGTTGCCTTCCATTGCCTGAATTTCATGTACACATACATATTCCTGTCTCCCATCTTCCACATTCTTAAACAACAGGAAGCGTAAATGCCACATGCATAGCAAGCTACAAACTCTTCAATTATTTTATGAATACCATAGTTTTCAAATGGGGGAAGGCTTGGGCTGGTACCAAAACTGGCAGCCACCATGTCGAATATAATCATTACATGTCGAGACAATACTAACTAAATACCAAACAAATACCATACACTTATAGAAAAATAAATAAATAAATCATCAATTTGAATAATGCAAACTTAAATACCAGTATTATCATGAAATAAACACATATCTTTTCTTATTACCAATACTTATCTTTTTTTTAACAGCTCACATCACTCGTTGAATCCATCTACGTGTGCTACTGCGCCATATCAATGAATGTTCTTTAATAATCATGTCTTTTTCTGACTACATTATATCTATCTTATTTAATTTCCTGACACCTTTGGAATACATTTGTGATCATTAAGAAAATGGTCATCAGAAGATAAATCAGAAAGATTTTCTTCAAAAAATATATGGGATTCTAAATATTTTTTTTTTATATCTAAGTAATATTTTTTATTCTTTTGCTTCGTGGTTCAGTTTTATTCAGAATTATATAAAATATCTTTTTTTATTATTAAGTTAAATGAATAAATATGAGGAAATATTGATGCACTTGTTTTATATTTTTAAAGTTTGCACAAAAGCCTCACAAATGTCCCCCTACACACACACACAACAATAAAATAAAAGTACATGTGCCAAGTGTTTATGGATAGACCTATGGAATTTTATGAACTAATTTTGCTTTCCTTTGGCATGTTATATCCAATTTGAAACTAATCTTCTCTATTTAGGAAGCATACCAAAGAGAAGCTTTTGAAGCCCTACAGTTAGAAAAAGACCAGAGGCATAGAGAAATAAGTTATCAGGTATATGTGTATATTACTAGTTGTAATTTCTAATTAATAAGAAATTTGTTACTTGGTGTTTTATTATTTACTAACTGTTTCTCCCTCCTTTATGTGATAAATCATCTCAAATTAGTATCCTGTGAATTTTCATATCTTCATTCTAAGTAAGCTGTATCCTGTTGGAAGTTTATTTTTCACTTGGTTAGACTATAATAAATTTAGTTCAATCCTTTATCCAAGTGTAAGCAAACAAAGTTTGTGCCTGAAAATATCTTCAGTAAGGTAGTGCAACTCAGGTAAGGTAGTTCAACACTAGGCAACTCCGAGCGAAGGCGGACCAAGCTCTCATCACTCCTTGTCTCAGTATCTCCCATAATGCAAAGCACATCTCCTTGCGGACATGTATACTGCTATGCATTAAGGGAAGGGCCACTACCCAGACCGGTTTCAACCTTTATTGAGGTCTCGTCAGTGGAAGGCAGACCCAAACATGGAGATACTAAGGCAGAAGCAATAGGAGAGGTCATATTTACCTATAGGAGTTGCCAACCAGTGTACCCTTATTATTGAATTACTCTGGATTTAGAGAAAGATGTTGGAAGTATATTTTTCACTTGGTTAGACTATAATAAATTTAGTTTAGGCACAAATTTTGTTTGCTTACACTTGGATAAAGGATTAAACTAAATTTATTATAGTCTAACTAAGTGCAAAATAAAATTCCAACATCTTTCTCTAAATCCAGAGTAATTCAATAATAAGATGGTACACTGGTTGGCAACTCCTGTAGGTAAATATGACCTCTCCTATTGCTTCTGCCTTAGTATCTCCACATTTGGGTCTACCTCCCACCGACGAGACATCAATAAAGGTTGAAACTGGTCTGGGTAGTGGCCCTTCCCTTAATGCATAGCAGTATACATGTCCGTAAGGAGGTGTGCTTTGCATTATGGGAGATACTGAGACAAGGAGTGATGAGAGTTTGGTCCACCTTTGTTCGGAGTTGCCTGTTATTGCACTACCTTACCTCAGTCCTGAAGATATTTTCAGATGCAAACTTTGTTTGCTTACACTTGGATAAAGGATTAAACTAAATTTATTATAAGCTGTATTCCCTGGATTTGAATCTGGTTGTCTTTAAAGATAATCTATAATGGAATAGTCTTCATACATAAGAATAGCAATAGATAAATACAAATGTCACTTATGTTAATTTATTATTTTTTTTATTATTTTTATTATTATTATTATTATTATTGTAGAATTTTCAGCTGTTTCATAGCCATTTTCATTACAGTAAGAAAAGATAAACACAAAAATGAGCAATTAAATTTAAAGTACATGATATTATATGCAAAATACTACTCATCATTCATGTGTATTTGAAATTGAAATTTTATTTGTATTTTATTACTTGAAATCTAATAATGCAGATGAAGTTATCTTCCTGGAGTTGATAGTGCATTTAATATCATGCGCTTTCAATTGTTGTTTGTTTTTATGTTTATCTTTTCTTCTTATATTGAAAATGGCTAAGAAACATAGCTGAAAATTCTACAAAAAGAAAATTCATGTAAGTGGTATCTCTATGTCACTTGTATTATATCACGTACATCTTGATTTTCAAATCTCTTTGTATGCTTTATGGAGAGCATATTTTCAAAAAACATCTGCATTAGGAAAAGAACTATTGAAAAGGACTGAATGTATTAGAAGAACCTTTTTTTGAATCACTGCTGGAGGGCACATTTAATTCCAACTTGCTGCAGAATTAAAAAAGTTTTTCATTGTCTCCAAGCACATTGCATATAAAGTATGCAAAATTTTCTTTACTGATTAATCATATTTGTGAAGCAAAAAAAAAGCAACTGTTTTTTTATCAATCACAGTGTTGATTCCATTACAACAGAATTATCTAATGTTTTATCTGTTAAGGAATGTGATACCATTTATAAGATTTCTTCTGACTCAGAAAATATTTTCTTCTACAGAAGTTTTCATGATAGTTAAACAACATCATATTCAGAAATTTCAACCTCTTTTGAATAAGTAGAATTTCAGGCTATCCTTTATCCAATGATGAATCTCAATATTTTCAAAAGGGTTAGATTATGCTGTAGCTCCAAAAACTGTTCCTATTATGGACTTTATGTTTAGTATAGATAAACAGCTTTGCAACCTCCTGTATTCCTTAGCTAATAAAATTAGATTTTAGCAGTGTATGTTTTATTTAACCTGGTTTTATTTAATTTTTATTTAATAAGGTGGGGGTGTCACAGATCCCAAAGATTTTAAATTGACTATAACTTTTTAACAACGCATGGCAGTGAGTCATGCTTCAGTATAGCTTCCCCAACACGCTGTTGCACACAAGCAAGTTTAGTGTGCCGAGGTGTAAAGTGTGCTATGGTCCACCAGACCCCACCTTACCAAAAGTGTGACTATATTTACTTCCAAAACATAAGTAGTTTTCATGTATATTCTACTGAAATATTATCGTTACTGCTGTGTCTTCTATATTTTTACATACCAACTATAAGCAAATACGTTTTTGTAAATATTTAGCGGATATTTTGAGAATAATATCTTTTTTTTACCATATGAGTTACGAGCAGGAAGAACTGAGGTTATGTCAACTTATAGATGACGCTTTAACAGATGAGGAGCTATTTAGCGGAGATGATAGTGAAATTGATTTAGAATTAGTCAGTAACCATGAGTCACATAGAACAGAAAACTGTGAGGAATAATCTTCAGAGGAAGAATCCACAGAGAATCCACTAATATTGATTATAAAGATATGGATTTCTATAATACACTACATTATTTGGGTGGGTCTATGGGACCCCACCTTACCACTTTTGTTACATTTTCCCACCTCACCAGCACCTGGTTAAATCAGTATCACGCAGGTTTCACGCAGTTGTTGTTCATGATAAAAATAATTACTTTTGGAAACTAAGTCTTCTACTTAGAGATCATATCACTTACAGATGCATTGACAAAGGCCCAACTGAATCACAAATTAATAAACTCATTAACCTCTGGATGAAATTCATTCCTGGAATGAATAAACTATTAAAAAGCTGAATTCATCATACTTTATCTCCCAGACTTTATGGTCCCGAGTTGCATAAAGAAAACATTCTGATAAGACCTATAGTGAACATCATAGGTTGTCCAACTTATAAACTCTCAAGGCATCTATCTAATATTCTATCTGTATTTACAAGAAATTCTACCTCTTTCATTAAAAATTCAGTAGATTTCAAGAGATGAAAATTTCAGGATTTTCCTTACAACCCACCAGCTCTTTTGATCAGTTTTGATGTAGTTTCACTCTTCACAAACATTCCTCTGGTTAATACAGTTGAATTACTACATAATGATTTTCCTCTTGAAATTGTAAAGTTATCTGATTTTTTCATTAATTAAGGATTGTGAACCTTATGAGAACAGGTTGAAGATTTGTGGGTTGCAGAAACTAGTTGATAGGCGGAGGAGGGGAGATATGATTGAGACATTCAAATTGCTAAAGGGATTCTATAGGATTAATTCAGAGGATAATTTTGAGATCAGGACTGGTGGTGGGAGAACTAGAGGACACCTATGGAAGCTGGGCAAGAGTGTGGTTAGCATGGGTGTTAGAGCTGGGTTCTTTAATTTTAGAGTGGTAAATGAGTGGAATAAGCTGCCAGAGTCTGTTGTGGGTGCTATGACAGTGATTGAGTTCAAGGCAAGGTATGATAGATACTGTGAGAATGTCATATAGTTGCGTGGACATGAGTCTAAGGACTCCCTGGAGTTGCCCTTAATAATAATAATAAGGATACTGCAGTTGTCAAAACAAAATGTACAAGCAGATAGAAGGAACAAGTATGAGATCTCCCATCAGTAGTAGACAGGAATAAGGAAAATTTTCATATTTTCCTTACTTTCTGTAACAGTAGCCCATATCTGTTAATGGTATTGGACATATAGAGATCATATGTTAACAATGCTTTCACATAAAAATATTCTCCAGTAATTCATCACTGTTCAGAACCAGTATTATACATTAGTTGCAATATTGGATTCAATATCTGAGAACCATTCCTATTACCAGAATTCTGATCTGACAGTTCCATGACTGATAATCAGAGGTATGATGATTTTTAACTTTTTTTTTTTGCATTATTGCTTTCTTTGGTCCATATTATTATCATAAGACCCCATGGAGTAAAATACTCATCTAGGAGGTCTCTTTGTCATGCACACACAGCTCATCATACTTTGCCTTAAACACGTTCAAATTCTCTGCAGATACCACACTCTCAGGCAAGGCACCCCAACCATTCCCAGCTTTGCATGCAAAAACCTGTCTCTCACTCCCCTGCTCACAGTCTCCCTATACAGCTTCTAGGGATGACCTATAAAAATCCTCTACCAATCTATACATCTTCATCACATTACTCCTCTTCCTCCTATCCAGTAGACTGCAAATTTCATCCCCTCAATCCCATCCTCACATTCTACATTCTGGAAATCAGAAACTACTCTAGGTAATCGCTTCTAGACCCTTTCAAACACCTCTTCATCCTTTTGAAAACCAGGTGACCAAATCTGTGCACAGTAGCCTATATGTGGCCTAATTAAGGTCGTACACAATGGAACCAGAATCTCTTTACTTATACAATCAGTGTCCTCCACATCATTGCCAGAATTCATTGTATTTTCCGCACAGTTTGGGAACTTTGTCCTCTAAATTTTAAATCGTTATTCACCATCACCCCGAGATCTCTTATTTCCTCCAACTCAGACGATATATATATATACCCACCAAGCATAAATTCTGCATCTTTTTTCCCAAATTTCTATTCCATCTTTGTTTCCCAAATGTCAGACCGGTTTCGACCTTTATTGAGGTCTCATCAGTGGGAGCCAGACCCAGAGGTGGTGATACTAAGGTGGAAGTAATCTGGTGATATGACTTCTGCATTACTTCCACCTTAGTATCACCACCTCTGGGTCTGGCTCCCACTCATGTGACCTCGATAAAGGTTGAAACCAGTCTGGGTAGTGACCCTTCCCTTAATGCATAGCATTATACATGTCTGCAAGGAGATGTGCTTTGCTTTATGGGTTACTAAGGCAAGTGATCGGAAATTATACCACCTTTACCATGAGTTGTCCCAGTCCTGAAAATACTTCAGGCACGAACTTCGTTTGCTTACACTCGGATAAAGGATTAAACCAAACGTATAATTCTTAGAAGACTTCATTAAGTGCATTACATGGGAGAATTACAAACAACCATTGCGAGAGAATATCTAAACATTAAGAAACTAACATATAGCATATTGAAGGCATTCTTTCTGTGTATCACTTCATTGTTGGGTGCATGCATGTGTTCAGAATCTCATGAATGTCAAAGTTGGATAGCAACAATCTGAAAAATTATAACTTAGGTTAGTGTTGAGATGTACTGAATTGAGGATGATTTCTTTAGATTCCACAATTTTTCTTTCCTGTTTGTCATAGCATCGAACAATGTTTTCTGATTTGTTCCATATGAGTGGGTGAGTGATAATTTTTGTCGTTAGCATCAGCAGAATTTTGGACATGATTAGAAAGAGCTCTGGTTCTACTTCTGCCATATGTGATGTCTCTCTTATGTTCTTCTAGATGTAACTCAATGGATTTTTCATTCTGGCCAAAATAAGGCATGTTGCAGTTGCACCAAACTTGGTAAACACCATGATATTTTAACTTATGATGCTTTTGTTTTGGCATACTGAGTAAGGAACTGAGCTTGGGTAGAGAAGTGAAAGAAGTCTGGATGTTAAAGTTTTTTTGTAGACTTTTAGCTAACTTAGGTGAAACAGAACTGGTATATGGTAGAGATATGTAGTCTTTTTCATTATTTCTGTTCAATATGGTGAAGAGGTGGATTAAAAACTTAGTTTTCTGTTTGTTTTGAATAACCATTTTGCTGAAAGATTGTAAGAAGAAACTGAAGGTCTTTGTTGATATCTTCTTAACAGAGGAGGGAGCAAGCGAGCACATCTGCCTAGCATAGTGATAATGCTAAGTTTTTGAGGCAGATAGTGATGGGACTGTGCATAGAGATATCTATTGGTGTGAGTGGGTTTTCTAGAAATGGAGATTCTCAATTTTTCAGATATACGAGTAAGTTTAGAGCCATCAATCTCTAATTCCAAAGTAAATTTAATTTTCAGGTGTTGACTGTTGAGATGGTCTAGGAAATTCTTTAAGGAATCAGGTCCATGACTCCAGATTAAGAAGATGTCATCTGTATATCTTTTCCACAACCTAGGTTTCAATGGTAATGAAGAGATAGCTTTTTTTCCTCAAGAGATTCTAAATATAAATTGCCAGAAGGCATTGATTCTCCTACATATAAGCTCTCAAAGTGTTTGGCCAAAACTCTAAAATGTTTATTTTGCTCAACCTCCTCTTTCCTCAAGAATTCCATAGATTTTGTTTTGAGTGACAAAGACTTACATATTCAAAAAGGGGAAATTATGGCTAGGTTTGATGTCATTTCCCTACAAATGTGCCTATAGAAGAAGCTCTCTCTTTTAATTATCGAATAATCGATAAATTATCAAAAAAGTGATCTCTTTATTAACTCATTGCATTTGTTTTGGTTATTTCCAGTTTAAAGACACTATTTACAAACAGAACTTTGGATTAGCCATGGAAATCCCATACTAGCACATTTATATTTAGAATCCTGAGAGAATTAAAGAAATGTTTTTATTGTTATTGTTAGACCTCCATGGAGTCTGACTCATTGCTCGAAGTACATACTATTACATACAAAGCTCATCAAAACGTGCCTTAAACTTATTCAATGTATCCAAATTTGCCACACTCTTCATGCAAATACCCTGCTCCTCACCTCTTTGATGTGATGCTCTCACTCTCCTTGCACAGTTTCAGGAATGGTTTCGAGTTCTACCCTTCTCTCCCAATTTATGAAAAATTTCTTCCACATTAACCTGGTAACAATTTCTGACCAACTTATATGTCTAAGTCATGTCTCCTTCTATTCATGAGGCTTTTCAAACTGCATTCCCTTAATCTGTCTTCATATCCCACATTCCAAAAACTAATTACCACCTCTCAGAAGCATCTCTGGATCCTTTCTAACATATCCTCATCAACATGAAAACCATGTGATGAAATCTATGCACAATAATCCATAAGCAGGCCTTATACAGTGAAACCATAATCTCTTTATTTCTGCATGTTAGAATCCTCTGCATCATTGCCATAATCCAATGTGACGACTTCACAACTTATGCATTGTGACTCCTGATTTCAGGTCCTTGTCCACCACTAGTCCTAGATCTCTCACCCCCTGTACCTCCCTCAGAGTTTCCCCACCAAGTGTATACTTCACATCCCATCACTACTTACCAATTTCAGAACATAACACTTTCAACATTGAACTGATAGTTCTACTTACCTGCCCACTCATACAATCTATTCATATCCTCCTGTAAGTCCACAATATCTACTTGACATGCATAGGTAGAACTGGTTATAGACTTAAAAGTGAAATACTATGTTTATTTACTAATACTGGGAGTATTAGTAAAATTAAGGGAGATGAAATAGTTTCGCTGAATGAGTTTCTTCACCCAAAAATTGTTGAATGTGATTTCCCCACACCTGCCCATGTCCAGTCACATCTATCACCACATACTTTATATATCTCTTCTTCTCCCCGTTTCCTTGCCCATCTTGCACTCTTGTTCTCTCATCATCATCTGTCATACTATTACTATTCCAATTTGCAAACACCTCACTCTCATCATTTCCTCCCCTCCCAATCTCTCATTTCACCTTTTGCTTCCTCTGATCTCTTGCTCACATCATTCAATCATCATTGCACTTCCTTCTAGCAG
This sequence comes from Typopeltis vanoorti, assembly GCF_054136105.1. Taxonomy (NCBI): domain Eukaryota; kingdom Metazoa; phylum Arthropoda; class Arachnida; order Uropygi; family Thelyphonidae; genus Typopeltis; species Typopeltis vanoorti. The sequence continues at coordinate 19,857,409 of NC_143574.1, read as the reverse complement.
TAAATTCTCCAGCTGATTCATACTAAATCCATTTAAATGTAAGTGGTGACTTTTGTACAAATCTATCCTTCTCTTAAATGCATCTCACCGATTTACAAGCTCCACTCTCATCTCCTCACACTGGTCTGCTAGGATGATATTCATGATTTTTGCTTTCCATCTCAACTTGTCACTATCATACCTTGGCAGCACACTGATTATTTTTCTTACTAGACTGTTGTCTTTCACTCTCTTATTAGTGTAATTTTCATATCCAATGTATCAGTTATCCTGCTAATTTTCCACAACTCTAATAATAGAATCTCCATACATCACTACTCTCAAGTCATTCATCATCACTTTTTTTCTGCTTTCCTTCATTCTATCATCATTTTTTACTCTTTCATTCTTATTTATCAAGCTTCTAATCTCAGTGTGCATATTTTTCATCTCATTTCTCATTCTGATCAACTTGTCTTTCAAGTCTTGTATCCTGGCACTTACACTTTTTTGTCAGTCTGTCTTTAATTTCCTTTCCTTCCTCATTCTTACTTTCCTTCACTTCCATTATCATTTGTTTTTGTTTCATCATCTATACTCTCTCTCACTTCCAGTCTCACTTACTTTCATTCCATCATTCATTTTTGCATTTACCAGTCACTCGTAGTACAACAGAAATCACACTGTCAGCATTCTTCACATTATGCTATATATATATATATATATATATATATATATATATATGCTGCACTCACAACATTGAACCAGTCTGAAAAAATTCACAGCATTATATTTGATTTTTATGCTGTGTGCTAATTTTGTTAGTGCCTCCATTTTGCATTTTGTCTTCATTCATTGCAAGCTTCCGAAATTGGTAAAAGTAAATTTTTATTATTGTGTTTATATATTAAAATTAATCAGCTTATTTTAATTTTAATCACAGTATATCCTTAACTGTATCTTAAATTGGTACATCTACTATAATAATATATAATAGTCTGTTTCAAATTAAATTTTATACAACTCTGAATCAAATTGATATCTTTTCAGATCAAGTTAATTGAAAAGGAACTTTCCAAATTAACATTTGCTGAATTAAAGAAGAAAGATCTGAAAATTAACCTAGAAATGGTGAGAGAAAGATGCTACATTTTTTAAAATATACTGTGTTATTAATGTTATTGGAAAGTTGGGGATCCTACTTTCCTACCTTTTGGGAGAGTAGGACCCCCAACATCTATCACTCTCCATATATTAAAAAAAAAAAAAAAAACTCTAATCTTCACTCCCTTCCTCACCATGCTCTTGCACAACTTTCAGTGATAGCATGTTGTTCCTTCACTTTTCTTCTCTATCTATGAATAATCCAGTTCATATTAATTAGTAACATCCTCACCAACTTAAATATCTGTCATATCACTTTTCCACTTATCCACCAAATTCTGCGATTTACATTCCTTCAACCTCTTCTTATAACTAACATTCCAAAGTCCTTGTATTTCCTTAGTTCCCCTCTCCAGATCCTCTTCAGAATTTCTTGATCATACAGAAATCAGGCGAAATGGTACATGGTCCAGGTATTGTCTGCTCAGTGTCTTGTAGTGGTACAACCACCTCCTTATTCTTCATTGCATATGTATAATCTTACTGACTCTAGCAAACTCTCCCTTTGGCTTGAAGAGATAGTTTTCTAGAGTACGAAACCTATAATTCCCATTTTGTAACATTAAAAGGAAGTCTAATTATCTATGTTATTAGTTCACTAATTTTATTTAAATCCTCTTAACGAAATTTTGACACTAGCATTGTGTCATATAAGTCCTTCTCACACTGCATGATTAGCAAATTACTGAATATTTCCTTTCAAACTATATGAAATATTATCAAATAAGTTAAGCAGTACAAGCCTGAAAATAGGACCATATGACAGCACTGTAAGTCTATTTTCCTAGATGAGACAGTGGCTGAAAATAAACTAACTTAGAAAATGGTGTGATTGCTCTTATGTGAGTTACCAGCTTCTTTCCTTCACATTAATAGCTGGGATGACCACCAATCATAATGGAGTATTTTTGCATTGCCCATGATTCATGCAGTGGTCCTTCTTTACATTTAGTGTATTGATTCCACAAATACATTGTAGTTACCTACTTTGGGATACTATTTCTCTTGAACAGCTTCTGTCCATTATACCAACTAGTAAGATGGATAGAACAGCCATTGTCCTATCCATCTTACTAGTGTATTATTTATTTCTGTCTTCTCAACTCATACACCAACTTAGCATGTTAAATGTTTAACATGCTCCTGTTCTCTGGGCAAACAGACTGTCTTTGAATTCCACTATGGGTGTGGGCATTTCTGAAAGTCTTTTTATTGTAGATAATATTCATTAATTAGTGTGAGACCACCACCCTACTTATTAGAGGCTTAGTGATGTGAAAAGGCTGTTTGTCACTATAATGCATTGGATATGAGGAGAATGCGAGCAAAGGAGTTAATGGTTTTGATTGGTATGAATGAATTGACAGAGGAGCATCAGAATGGATATCAGGAGACTGCTTAGAAGGATAAAAGAGAATGGAATCAAATACTTGGTTGGATGTTGTTATAGACCAGGTAATATGGATGGTGGGAATAATGAAATGTATAATCAAATTAGTCAAGCAACTAAGAAAAGAGTTATCATTATAGGCGATTTTAATTATGGCAATGTAGACTGAAATGATGAGATAGCAACTGGAAGTTAAGAAAATGAGTTTCTTGAGTTTTTGAGGGATAACTACCTCAGACAGTATGTAACAGAGGGCATATGAGGATTGAGGGTCTTTATGAAAAGCTCAGGAGACAGCTTGTGGGTATAACATGGAATAAGGAGTTAGCTGGAAAAGAGATCAATGCAGCTTGGGGGATTTTCAAAAACTATCTAGTAGATGCAATGTATAAATGTATTCCAAGGGTGAGAAAGTTAAATAAGTTATGTGTGAGATGGATGAATAAAGATATTAATTCTGCGATACAGAGAAAGAGGGCATTGTGGAGGCAGCATAAGAGAAGTGGAAATAACCAATTCCACGAGGTCTACAAAGACCAGGCAAGGAGGGTGACTTTGTTGGTGAGGATAGCTAAAGAGAGGTATGAACAGCAGTTAGCTAATGAAGCCAAAAAGAATCCTAAGGAGTTCTTTCGATATGCAGCCAGCAAAAGAAAGAATGATTATGGAAGGATGATGTTGATAGAAGAAAATGGTATAAAGACAACTGTTGCAGAGATACTTGTGTGGTGGAGATACTTAATGATCAGTTCATAAAGGTCTTTCAATCTTGTGAATGTGACTACATGAAGAGATTGAGAGCAGTAGATGATGGGGAGGAGAGACTGACTGTAAGTGAGCAAAAGGTGTATGGGGAGTTGAGTAAACTAGATGTTAATAAGGCTGTGGGACTTGATAATATATCACTACGTATTCTGAAAGAATGTTCCAGAGAGTTGACACGACACCTGCCTTGACATATTTTTTTAATATGAGTCTTGCACTCGGTCCAGTTCCTAAGGAGTGGGCAAGATTGTGCCACTTCATAAAGGAGGTGATCGAACTCAAGCATCAAACTATAGGCCTATCTGTGTGTCAGGTGTTGTGGCTAAGTTGTTGGAGAAGCTTGTGAGAACTAGGATCCAGAGTTGAGTTGACAACAATGGTATTATCTTTGATGGACAGCATGGATTTGCTAAAGGGAGGTCATGTTTTAGTAATCTACTTACTTATTACAATAAAGTGACTGCGTCCTTGGACAGAGGAAAAGGATACGTAGTAATATACTTGGATTTCGCAAAGGCTTTTGATAGAGTACCTCATGATAGGTTGACAGTCAAACTAGAGCAGATGGGGTTGGATATTAGATTGGTGGATTGGATTGGAGACTGGCTATCTGATAGGTATCAACAAGTTGTGTATGGGTGAGCGATATCCAGGAAAAGGAAAGTCACTAGTGGAGTGCCTCAGGGGTCTGTTTTAGGGCCATTACTGTTTAACTTGTATATTAATGATATGGGTGAAGATTTGGATGGAGATATTCAGTTGTTTGCAGATGATGCAAAGTTGGGATGAACCATGAAGTGTAGTGAAGATGTTGTGGCCTTACAGGAAGACTTGAATAGATTGAGTGATTGGGCACGGAAATGGGGATGCGATTTCAATGTTGCAAAATGTAAGATTTTAAAATTTGGTAAACAAAGATAGGATGCAGAGTTTATGCTTGGTGAGGATATATTGTTGGAGGTGGAAGAAATAAGAGATCTGGGGGTGATAGTGGATAAGGATCTGAAATTTAGGGGACACATAGCCAAAATTGTGAAAACAACACAAAGACTTCTGGGAATGATGCGGAGGACACTGGCATGTAGAAGTAGGGAGATTCTTGTTCCTTTGTATAAGGCTTTGATTAGGCCACACATGGATTATTTTGCCCAGATTTGGTCACCTGGTTTTCAGAAGGATGAAGATATGTTGGAAAGGGTCCAAAGGCAACTGACTAAGGTAGTTTCTGACCTATTGAATGTCGAGTATGAGGAAAGATTGAGAAGATGCAATTTGCAGAGTCTGGTGAACAGGAGGAAGAGGGGAAATATGATAGAGACCTGCAAGTTGGTAAGGGGTTGTTATAGGATCAATGATGGAGAAGTTCTACAGAAAATGGTGGGAGATCGGGGGAGAATCAGAGGTCATCCCTGGAAACTGTATAAAGAAGGTGTGAGTAATGGAGTGAAAGGCAGGTTTTTCTCGTGCAGAGTTGTAAATGATTGGAATGCCTTGCTCGAGAATGTGGTGTCTGCAAGGAGTTTGAATGTGTTCAAGGCATGGTATGATGAGCTGTGTGTGTGTGTGATAAAAGGACCTCCTAGATGAGTCTTTGACTCCATGAGGTCTTGGGGTAATAATAACAGTTTCCACATTATCTAATCCTCAGTTCATCTGCCATGATAATGTACTGTATTAATATGGGGTGAGATTGTGAGATTCATATAATTTTCCCCACCTCCCATTTTCAGACTGTTATTAAATGCATGTAAATTGCTGAAAAAAAAAAAAAAACACCTTTGCTCTACAGATCCAGGCTGACTTTAATAGAAAACCTTATGCCTATTGACACAGTCTTGTATTTTAGTACCTTTACCACAGTTGCAGATTTCTGCTTATAATTTGAAACCTGTATCTTGGCATTACTGTTGTGAAGCAGCATTGCTAAGAAACAGAATTCTTCTGCTCCTTCCAATGAATGGAAGAATCAGAAATTCCAAAGGGATGGAAACTGAACTTCCAGGTGAGGTGCCATCAACCTTGGGTTTCTGTGGTATGTTCCATTACCTGGCAACATCTGGATGCTGAACACACCAATGGATTGAATTGGCAGTTATCGACTTAACTGATGAATAATATTCTGTATCGGCTGCTGCATATTTTTTTTTTTTTTTTTATGTGAATTCCACCCACAAAAAGATTGTAGACCTATAGTATATTAGTACTGAGTGCAGGTAAAGAGGTTTTCTATTATTATTTTTTAAAATATTTTTACCTAGTCTAGAAATCCTACTTTAGAGACCAAACATAGAACCTTTTCATTCAAGCCATTAGTTTATTCATGATAGTAAGTGTCCAACTAGTAAACATTGCCCAGTTATATAAGGCCCTGCTGTTTTCAACAGGGTATTCAATTCTGTTAAGTGACTTTCACTTAACAGAATTGAAGACAGGCATATTATTATTATGGGCAGCTCCAAAGGTCCTTAGACACATTGAGGGAGGCCCTAAACATTATATCAAGAACAACTATTCGGCATTCACACAGTATCTATCATACTTTGCTTTCAATTCATTTACAGTCATGGCACCCACAACAAACTCTGACAGCTTATTCCACTCATTCACCTCTCTCCAAGTAAAAAACCTAGTTCTAACACCCTTGCTAACTACATTTTTGCTCAGTTTCCAAGGATGGCCCCTAGTTTTCCCATCACTAGACCTATTCTGAAAAATTTAGTCTAAAATAATCTTGTAAAAACCTTTCAGTAATTTGAATGTCTCAATCATATCACCCCTTTTCTGCCTGTCAACCAATTTCTGTAACCCACAGATCTTCAACCTGTTCTCGTAAGGCTCATTCCATAGGTAGCTATCATCTTGGTCACTCGCCTCTGCATCCTCTCTACCTCCTCCACATCAAGAAGAAACCCAGGGCCCAGATCTGGGCACAGTAGTCAAGATGGGGTCTTATCAAGCTTGATAAAGAGGAACAATAACTTGCTTATCTCTGTTCGTCAAAGTATTCTTCAGTAACCAAGTGATCTGATGAGCTGATTTAGCCACTTTTGCTATGTGCCCCCTAAACTTCAACTCCCTGTCCACCAACACACCCAAATCTCTGGCTTCGTCAACCTCCTGGAGTATAGTTCCACCAATGTGATATACTGCTGCTAATCTTTTCACCCCAAAATGCATAACCTTACACTTTGCCACATTAAATTGACATCCATTCTCCTTAGCCCAGTTCCCCAATCTATCCAAATCATCTTGCAAAATTTTGACATCATGTGTCAAAAATGATATAGGAAAGGCAGATCCTTTCCTATATCATTAATGAACAAATTAAATAGCAGTGGTACAAGAACAGAACCCTGCAGCACAGTACTAGTAACAGGCCTTCTTTTGGACTCCACTCCTGAATAAACTACTCTCTGATATCTCTCTATCATCTGCCCTCCTATCCATCTCACCAACCCTATATCCATTCCCATGTGCTGCAGTTTACAGATTAGAATATTCCATGTGGTATCCTTTCAAAGGCCCTAGCAAACTCCAACACTATCACTGTAAATCCATTACCCTTATCCAGTTCAGCTGTCACTGTATTATAAAACATGAGCAAGTTACTGAGGCATGATCTACCCTTCACAAAACTATGCTGTCCTCCATACAGTATCCCATTTTCATCTATCCATTCCTGTATTTTGCTCTTGACTAATATCTCCAAAACCTTGACAACAATTCCTGATTGGTCAGTAATTTACAACAGCAGTCTTGGAACCTCGTTTATGCAATGGAACTATCTTCCCCTCTTTCCAAACTTGTGCACATTTTTATCTTGGAAAATTGTGTTAGTAATAACCAGTTTATGTTCTGAGCAGAAATCCAACAGGTATTTGCTCTTATTATTAGATCTGCTCTTTTCTCCAAATTTTCCCAAAATATGCTTGTTTGTCTGACAATCATATCCTAGTCTGCTATTTAGATCCCCAACAAGGACCAACTTTTCCTTTTTGATTGTGTCTGTTGCTTTCTCTAAAGCCTCAAAAAATTCCTCCACTTCTACCTTAGTAGAACCTTCTATGGGACCATAGGCACAAATAAGTCTCATTGTCCAGTTCCCCATTCTGATATTTGCCCACATCACTCTACTCGAGACTGCCTGCCAGTCAAGAAGGTTAGCCTTGTATTTAGTGTTGAATACTGGCTGCTCCTTCTTTTCCTTGATTGTCATTGCCTGAATATAACATTTTGTATTTATTGCTCAGAAAGATCTAACCAGCTTTTGTCTTTTTTGTTTTAGTCTCCCCTATTATGTTGATCTGGTATTTATCCAATTCCTCAACTAGCTCCATTTCTTTGCCATTCAGGCTTCTTATGTTAATAGTACTAATCTTGAACTCTGGTGATGTTGAGTTGGGGTGTGTTTTAGGATAACTGGGTGACGCCCCAACCAAGCATGAAATTCTGTCATGTTGTACCATCATTTTATATTGTGGTTTAAGCCAATAAGAATACAATTTGGTCAGCTAAATCCCAAATTGTCAGTCCATCCTCATTCGTTCAGTATCCAGGCCGATACCTAACAGGGTGTAACATGAGAAGGTGAAGAATGGACATTAGGTCAGAAGCCTTGGTCATTTATCTGCATTCCTTTAAAGGCTATGTGGAGGTTTCATCTAAGTTATACAGCTTTGACCCTTAAGCATCCCATTTTAAAATTCTAAATTCAAAATTAAAATTATATCCATTTTAAAACTTCTATTGAGAATTTAACTTAAATAATACAGATATTTTGATTAGCTCTGATATCACCTCGCTGTTCACCAACAGTCCCTTAAATGATACCTTATCACTCATAAATCAAGTTGTTCCTTCTGATATTACTGATGCGTTTTCCTTTGCTATCCATTCTGGATATTTCTCTTGAAAGCACAAAATTTATAAACAGATAGAGGATGCATCTATGGGTTCTCCCCTCTCACCCCCCCCCATCAGTTTTTTATGAAACATTTTGAAAAACAGGCTCTTGACTCAGCCCCTCTCAAACCTTCTATCTGGTTGAGATGTATGGCTGATGTGTTCTCCATTTGGCTTCATGGCACAGACACATTAGATGCTTCTCTCTTATAGTCTTTACCTTAAATCTAGTTTACCATGGAAAAAGAAACTAATAAGAGTTTAGCCTTTCTAAACACCTTGGTAACACTCCCATCCATTGGTAACCTTTTTTAGTATACAGGAAGCCCACCCACACAGGCAGGTCTGTTCACAAACTTTCCCATCACCCCCTGTAACCCCATCTCAGCAATATGATATCATTAAAACACTAACCACTAGAGCCTATAATAAAGGTTATATGCTTTATTGGTTCCACTGGGTCCTCCCTTACAGAAGAACCTAATCATATCACCACACTTTCTTATCTAATGGCTACAAATCCCACAGTATCAAAAAAATTAATAAATCCTTCCCCTCTCAATCCTTTACCTTCTTTTCAGAAATATTTTAACAATGCTATCATCATCATCCCTGTGTCTGAGGTATTTCAGAAAAAATAGCCAGAATCTTAATGAAATACAATCTCTGCACGGCTTTCAAACCTGACTGAAAGCTTGCTAACCTTATATTTTCCACTAAAGATGAATTCCCTTCTCTCTCTCTCTCTCTCTCTGTGTGCTTAGAGTATATAAAGTGCCCTGTTCCTGTAGGTTGGCCTACTATGGGCAGTCAAGAAGATCAGCCAACATCTGTATATACAAAAAATTCATCCACAGTCATGGTCAATCTGGCCTTGCAGAACATGCTTTAGATACGGCTCTAACACTCACCCACTCAGTTGGAAAAAGACCATCATGTTCCATCACAGTAAATTTAGAAGAGAAATACTATTTTTGGATTCTGCAGTTGCTTTCAGAAATCAGCCTAATTTAAATAAATATAGTTGCATAAAACTTCCCAAAATATCCTTCCTTCATTTCCTTCTCATCCATCCCTTAGGACAGGTTGAGTCCCCTAATAAGGGGGGAGGTAGACGAATTAATGTAGCCGAATCATCACTCCTCTGCTGCATTCTCTAAGGGAAAATATTTATGATTATAGATTGTGAACACAATCATCATCGTTTCTTTTCTTTTAGTGTTACACGGTGATCAGCATTCATTTTCGAAATTATGGATTTTGCAACCGTATTATAACTAACTCTTTTTATTATCCCGACGTTTCGATCTTCATCTCAAGATCATCATCTGGAGCATACACAAATATACAAGATAAGCTGAGTTACATTACAAACCGTAAGCTAGAAAAACAATGATTTGATCACATGTTATTCTGCTGGCATGACCTCTAGTGAAAAAAAAAAAAAAAAAAAAATTATAAATTACATCAAGCCAGATTTAATTTAAGATAATATGAATAAACATTTTTTCTTATAGATAGTTTTCTTTCAGTAACAATGATTTCCTATTTTTAGTATTACAATTGTTATTTTTGATTTAGGATCCTGGATTTACTACAGTCCTGTTTATAGTTGTTCTTAGAGAGGAAGGTTCCGTGGGTCGAATATATGCCTTCCATATGTATGGGATTTTCAGACCTTAATTATTGTTCAGTGGGCAGTTGATAATGATCTTACAGGCTTCCTTAAATTTGCATTCATACCATTTTGGTGTGATGTAGACAACTAGTGCTTTTCCAGTCAATTCTATGTAAGGTGTTCAGGGCATGATCAGAAAGACCAGCTTCACCATAATTATTATATTTAATGTGTTGTTTATGTTCTTTTTGTCTGATAGGAATTGTACGTCCTGTTTTTCCTATATGTGGTATGTTACAGGTGCAATGAATATGGTGGGTCTTTGGAATAGTTGAGTAAGCTTTTTAATTTTGCAGGAGGTTTAAAAGTGGCTTTGAGGTTGTATTTTTGTAGTACTCTGTTTATTTTGTCTGATGTCCCTTTAATGTAGGGAATGGTTATAGTTTTGTTGTAGTCTGGTTTGTCTTTATTTTTTATTGAGGTCTTGTAGAGAATTTTGTTAATAGTGTTTTGGCTGTACCCATTTTTTTTGGAAAGTATTGCTGATCACTTTAAATTCGTCTTTCAGAGACATCAAAACTGACTAATAAATCATCTTTTTCGAATGTAATGTCTTTGATGATGTTTATGAAGTGTTGTGTGTTTTTGGAAGTGAGCACAATCATGGACAGGTATCGAACCCAAGTCTTTCCAACCAAAGGGCTTCATCTATACCAACTATAGTTGTTCCGTATATTTTGGGAAGAGCTATACAGGCTCTTCCCAAAATATAGGGAACAACTAATACTTCAGGATCCCAGTTTACATCCTAGGCTGCCAACAGGTGTCTGCAGAGGGTACTCCACCTAGTTAGGACTCCAGTTTTTCATCCACATGTTTCACTTAGTTTTGTGTCGCCTTTGTTTGCATGCTACAAGTCTCATATTGTATTCTCTAACAATGTCTCAGTGACTGAGACGAAATGTTGGAATAAATAAATAATATTTGAATCCTTTCTCAGTGCTCTTTCACTCCATTAAGTTTCTAACATGTTTCCCAAGCAGCCACGATTTTCAATATATTTTGCTCAATCAAAGCCTATCTGTGGTAGACCTACAGCTTTAATAGAGATAGTGGCAAAGAAATTTTGGCTATTAACAAATCTCTTTGGACTGACAGTCAATTTCATTTGTGAAAATCCTCATTCATATTCACTTAGTGAAATCAGTATCATACGCAGAGTATTCATCAGACGTTCCAGTTTTTCTGAAACCATCTGTTCATTTAGGTATTTCCAGACTCCATGAATCCATTTAACTGAAGCTTAATTAACCATTTTCCAGCTTCACTCTCACCAGATGTCATATCATAGATTTTTGGCAGCATCTTTGCAATTTTGTATGGGAATGCAATATTCTTTGTTCATGAAAAAGGTGTACAACTCCCCCCCCCCCTGCACAGATCTATCATTTCTAAAAGTCCACATTCAAGTCTGCTCTTGAAGAACTTACCTCTCATAGTTATTCCAACAGCCAAAACATACTGAAATTCATGTTACTCATTGTGTGCTTAAAATTCTTCCAGTTTTTAATACTTCAGTATGAATAGAGTTTATGCACACTCATTTCTGTGTCATTTTTTGATGGTGTGCTATACATGACATAAAGTTTGTCAATAAATTTTATATTTTATATATCTTTTCTATTTTATTTATTTTTACATAATCTAGAAACCCTGCTCTAGAGACCAGACATGAAACTTTTTCAAGCCACTTCATGTCTCCACTAAGCTTGGAGATCATATCACAGGCAATGAAACTCACCTTCTACTTACAAATAATCACAAACACCGCTTGGTATAGATGGTTAGCATACATCTCAAATTCAATGATTTGTTAAGAAATAAGTTATTAATCAGCCTAATAGCATTCTTCTGCACTAAATATAGAATATTCAGGGTTCTCTTAGGGACATTACCTGAGATGTGAGAAATGTATTCTGTGTTGAACCAGTATACACTTCTTAAATGATTAATTTACTAACAAGCACTATATTGACATAATTATTGTTACTGAACCAAAGAAATCTAAACTGTGAATACTTCTAATCTGTGAGATGATTTTATTGAATATTAATAGTTATCAGGAAAAGGAAAGGGTCGCTATAATATTCAACACTAAATCCAACTTTGATTTGAATCATTTCATTTTTAATATATATATTTCATAACATGTTAGAGGACTTCATTCATTTTTAAAAATTTTTATTTTTATTTATTGGTATTCCACAGAATATTTTGGCAGAGAGGAGATCTGCACTGGCTCTGCTCCTATCTGATTTGTTAGAAGAAAAAGAAAATCGAGAAGAGGAATTAAAAAAAAGACTGGTAAGTTTATCCTCAGAAGAAAAAGAAATTTGTGATGCTATAAACAAGTAAATTTCAGGGAGATAGACTAAATTGAGAACACCATTTACTCAGATTTAGAATTTTTTTCTCTGTAAAATTACTAATGCAAACCTGCCTGAATCATTTACTTTCTTTTATTTTTCTCTATTCAGTGTATTTTTATATTTATGTCAACATGATTTGACTGAGTTGGTAAGTGAAAAATGAGTGAGGAAGTAACTTATTATTAGTTTATTTGGCTTAGCCATTCAGATTATCGCCGTAAAATATGTTCATCAATAATAACCTTTGCAGAGTATTTTGTAGATGTTTTTAAATTTGAAAATGGATTTCCTCATGTATAAGTACGTTACTTTTTTTTTTTTTAATTTCCCTTTGGGGAAAAAAATCACAAAAGGTAAAATTATTCATATACATAATAAATTTAGTTTAATCCTTTATCCAAGTGTGAGCAAACAAAGTTTGCGCCTGAAAGTATCTTCAGGACTGGGTTAAGGTGGTACACACCAGGGCAACTCATTGCAAAGGTGGAGCAAGATACCAACACTCCTATCTCAGTATCTCCTATAATGCAAAACACATCTCCTTACGGATATGTCTAATGTTATGCATTAAGGGAAGGGCCACTACCCAGACTAGTTTCGACCTTTATTGAGGTCTCTTCAGTGGGAGCCAGGCCCAAGTGGAGATATCAGGCAGAAGCATTAGCAGGACATCTCTACCTATAGGAATTGCCAATTGGTGTGCCACCCTTTTTTAATAATTTACTCTGGATTTAGAGAAATTTAGAAATAGAGAAATAGAGAAATTTAGAAAAATTTGCTCACACTTGGATAAAGGATTAAACTAAATTTATTATACTCTAACCAAGTGAAAAATAAACTTTCAACATCTTTCTCTAAATCCAGAGTAAATTTTTATTCATATACAGTGGATGTTTGTGTGATTGATGTTTATAAACTGTTTCTAAAGAAATTTCATATTACTATGAGAAATTAAAGGCTTAAGACAACAGATAAAAGAAGAAAATGCATGATTACCAATATTTCATCTCCAGTTGCTAAGAACATTCGTAATGTGATCACAAAGGCCCACACAGTGCAGAATTAATGTAAAATATTCAAGCTAACATCCTAAAGTTGTCTGGATTCAGTCAAGAGATATATAATTGGTGGTATTTTGTTTATTTTCTTTTGTGTTGTTAAGTAGTGGTGTTTAATCAACTATTATTATGCAATATTCTTTTAAAAACAGTGTTCATTGTGGCACCGATGTGTGCGAGAAAAATTGCAGCCAAGGCATAAATTCTGACGGATATCAGCATGCAGAATTTAGCATCATTGCTGAGAGTGAATGGTTTGTAGTTTGAATGTGAGAATGGAGAGAATATTTGTTAGGAATGTTTTGTGAGTATAAGAAATGCAAGTCATGTCAGGAGTGAAAGAATGAAGGGACTGATATTTTGGATATAAGGCAAGATTGCCAAAGTGTTGTGGAGAATGTAGCAGAAGCAGTGAATGAAATATGAATGAGAGTTTGAAGGAAGTGGTTGAAAGTGATAATGTAGATAATGAGATGCCAGTGAGGAAAGAAATTGCATGCTAATGCAGACTCCTTCACAAGACAAAACATAAGCTTGAGTGACTGGAGAAACAGTTGGTATGTGGTTCATTAGGACAAAGAATGAAAGAGTGAAATGGAAAAGCATAAAAGTGCAAGAAACTGGGAGAAAACATAGCATTGTATGGGGATTCTATGATAAGAGATTTACTTAATGAAAAAGTGATGAAAGCATGTTTTCCAGGTGCAAAGATAGAGGAAGTTAGTGAAGCTTTAAGTTTGCAGAAGAAAGAAGTGAATGAGTTATTTGTTTTGGCAGGCACAAATGATTTGAAAGTTGAGAAATATGCAATGAGAAAAGATACAAAAGGGCTATTAAAAGAAGTAAAAATAAAGAGTAACAACGTAAAGATTGTAAGTCTGCTACCTCAGTGTGATAGGACAGAATTGAGAAGAAGGGCCATGATTAGCAATGAGTCAATGAGAAGATTGTGCTGGAGAAATGGCATATAGTTCATAGGTGTGTGGAGTGAATTTGATGGGCGTGAATGACCTGTATATGCCTGATGGACTGCACTTTGAGTTAGGTGCTTAGAGAAAGCATTGTTCAGTGAGAGGATGCAAGTTCAAATCCTAGGAAACTAGAGATATTGGGAGGAGGGGGGGGGAAGCATATGTCTAGCTGCACCTGGGACAAATAAATGTGAGTGCAGGAATGACTGTGCAGAAATAGCCACCCCTGCGATATATAAGTATGAGTGAAGGAATGATCGTAAAGAGCTGGGTGTAGTTTCCCAGCTTTGAATCTGAATAGGCAGGTAATGACAATATTGGGTAAGTGTGGACCCAAGGGATGATGAAATGCATGTACACAAATGCCCAAAGTATCAGAAATATAAAGGAGAAGAGATTTTAGCATTGTTCAGCTCAGCTTGGCCAAACGTTATTGGCATCAGCGAGACCTGTTTTTCAAAGAATGAAGTAGTTAACAGGGATAGAAGAAACAGGACAGGAGGAGGAGGGGTATTATTAATGATAGGTGAAAAACTTCCAACCAACTAAAAAAGAAGGCTAAATGGTGTGAGATAGAAGCCAGTAGGACAAAATATATTGTTGATTGTTATAGACCTGGGGGGGGGGATGTCCAGAAGACAATACGGATGACATGCATCAGCAGATTAGCAAAAAAAAATGCAGGCTGTGCAAACTTCAACAATGGTGATATAGATTGGAAGGCCAAATGGAAATGGAATTTATAGTTGCAGAGGATAATTAGCTGAAACAGTATGCGATGGCAAAGACCAGGAGTTTAAGTGTGTTGGATCTGGTAATAGCATCAGAAGATTTATCTATAACTGCAACAGTAACTCTACCTATGATCATGGAATGTAACCATGCAGTCTTGTCTTGGAGGGGTAGAGGTTGCTCAACATGTGGAAATTTCAGTCAAGAAAGGGTTTATGCAGAACTACAAAGCAGACAATTATGACAAACTAAGAAGGCAACTTAAAGCAGTGCCATGGGATAAAAAACTACATGAAATGAATGTCATTAATGCATGGGAAGTGGACAAGGATTATTTGAGCGAGGCAGTGCCCAGAGTCACGAGAATAAACTGAGTAGGGATTAAGTGGATGACTAGCAATATAAAGCAGGAGCTGCAAAAAAAAAAAAAAAAAGCATAATGGAAGGAATATAAACAACAACTAGGTGATCAGCATGTCCATTGAGCAGTATGAAGCACAAGCAAGAAGGTAACAAGTATGGTAAGGAATGCTAAATCAGATTTTGAGAGAAAATTAGCTAAACAGGCCAAAGTGTAAATCAAAACAAGTTTTTTTGCTATGTAGCAAGTAAGAGAAAGAATGATTATGGAAAGATAACTTGAGTCAATGCTGTTGATAGGAAAATGACAGAAGCAGAAGAAATAGTTCAGTTACATTGTGATCACTTTTCAAGGATATATCATTAAGGCAAGTGATTTTGCAATTATTGAAATGACAGAGACTGATATCAGCTTTGAGGTAGATTTGAGGTACTCAGTAGATTGAAAAATATCAGTGTAAATACAGCAATGGGTCTGTCTGGTATACCAGCTTGTGTGTTACGAGAATGTCTACTAGAGGGCGAGGTCAGAGTCGCACGTGTAAAGAGGTAGCAGCAAAAAAAAGGATAAGTTTTTGTTATTTTTATTAGTTTTTTACTTTAAAGTACACATAATCTTAGCTAGATACAATATATAGTCTGTGGGTAATTTGCACTAAGCAAATTGGTACTTATTATTTTAACTATGTTAATAATACTATGTAATATTTTAACATAGTTTGTAGTAGTTCTTAATGCTTTAGTTCTTGTGCACTATTTGAATAATTGCGACAGACATAGCTCAGTTTGCCAATAGTTTATCACCAATTTCTCCCCTTCCCCATTTAAGAACTACATATTGCAGCATACCAGTTTTTGTGGTATGCAATGCTTGCAGCATATATGCATCCCAACAGTTAGATATGTGGCAGGTGAGAGATCAAGGAGTGCATATATGTGGAAAATGGGAAGAATTTTGATTTGAGATTAGTATAACGGACCTTGGAAGCATTACTTCAGAAACAGGAGAATGTCAACCAAGAGAGACAAGTAACATGATCAAGGGTGAGGATAACGAGCAGAATGTGGATGAAAAAATAAAAGTAGGCAGCATGGTATGTTTGAAGTTTTTGAGGATGGTGTTAATGGCAAGTAAGAGTAGGTAGCTTGCAGAGAGAGAGAGAGAGAGAGAAAGAGAGATGTGCTAAAAGAAGAAGTGGAATGTCTTGGGAATGAGGTGAGAAGTGTGAAAGAAGAGATTAGGTGACTGCAAAAAACAAATGCAAAGTGAATCAGAGTAGAAATGAGAGAGAGAGAGAGTTATGGGAATGATGGAAGGGGAGAGAATAGAATAACCATTAAAAGAGAAGGAATGAAACAAATGTGAGACAGTGTTGGAACCAAGGATGGAGAGATGACAGGACAACAGGTAAGTGGGGGAACAAAGAAAGTGTTAGAGGAGAGAGAGAGGAAAGGATGCAGGTGAGCAAGGAAGAAATAGAGTGGTAAAATGAAGTATGGAGACTCAATGATCCATGATGTACAAGATAGAATGCCTGAGGAGTGTTTGCCTGGATGGAGGAATGATAGTGGAACCATGGCAATTAAGCAAGGATTTGATTAGATGATGGCTGGCACAAATGACTTGAGAGGCAGTGTGAATCGGATGGCAAGAAATCTGAGGTTGTATAGAAGAAGACAGATAGGGAAGATAGTGAATGTGTTCCCCAGGTATGAACTTCAGAGAAGAGCATCAATAATAAATAGTATAATAGCCAGAATATGTTGAAAGAGAGGCTTGGAATATGTGGATGCTTGAAGGGTATTTGAGGACAGAGAGGAGCTGTATATGAGAGATGGCTGGTATTTGAATGAGGAAGGACATAGGCATCTGGAGAGAAGACTTCTCTGAACAAGTCAGTGTGTCAATGCAGGGATGCTAGAATTATCAGGGTGGATGGTAGCAGGGTTGACCTCTTGTAGGAATAGGTGCTTGGAAGAAGTGGGAATATATCAGATAATGCTGAATCCAGTGGATTCTGCAGGGGATAATGATAGGTATAGAAACAGTGACACTGCCTCTATTCTTTATACTAATGCCAGGAGTATCTGGAATAAAGGAGATGAATTGCTGGGAGGCTAATAGCATCATCCTGGCCAAAGATTATTGGGATCTCTGAGACATGGTGGATTTTCCAGGACAAGCCAGGGAGCAGAAGATGAAGAGCAGGAAATGTTTAGGCAAGTGCATAATGATATGGGAGATTTTAACAACAGCAGTATAAATTGGGAAGAGGAAATTACATGTAGTAATAAAGGAATGGAATTTCTGGAATTCTTGAGGGAGATAATGTCTTAGGCAACATGTAGTAGAAGGAACACAAGGTTCAAGAGTTTTAAATTTAGTCATAATATCAGAAGAGCTGATTATAACTGAGATGGCATCTCTGTCACCAGTTTGTAGGGGTGCCCATGTGGTTTTGACTTGGAAGATGAATAGACATGCAAGAGTATCAAAACAAAAGGAATGTATGTGGAATTATAAGGCAGGTGATTATAACAGTCTTAGATATCAACTTTGGGCAGTTCTATGGAGGGAGGAATTGGAAGAGCAAGATATCATCAATGCTTATGAAGGAATATTTATTAGCATCAGTATCAAGCTATATACTGTGATTGAAGACAAGAGCACAATTTGGTGTAAAGTAGATGCAAACAATATCAAATGGGAACTGCAGGTTAAAAAGAGGTTATGGAAGAGAGATATAAGGAGAGGGGTGGAGAGCAGATGCATGAAGAATATACAACTCAGGCCAGGAGAGTAACTAGTGTGGTAAGGAAAGCAACACTGGTATATGAGAAGAGATTGGCCCTGAGATCCTAAGGAATTTTTTGCAATGTGGCCTGTAAGAGAAGAAATGTTAATGGAAGAATAACACTGTTGGATAAAAATGCAGAGGACATAGTGGAGTTATTCATGAACACTTTATTGGGGTATTACATCATGGAGAAGGAGGGTTTAACACTAGAGGGATAGGGCAAGTTCAAGGTTTATAATTGCAAGAAGAGAGTGTGATGTGATTCAAATACTAAGTACTCTGCATGTCAATAAAGCAATGGGTCTGGATGATATTTTTCCACTGGTTTTGAGAGAATGTGCTAAAGAACTGACAGCTCCATTGAACTGACTTTTCAATAAAAGTTTGGCCATAGGAAAGGCACCCAAGGAATAGGAGGGCAAGATAGTGGCATTGCATAAGGGTGGTAGCAGGTTGAAAGTGTCCAACTATAGACCAGTTTGTATTTCATCAGTAGTTAAGATCTTAGAGAAATTAGTAAGGGATCATTTGCAGCATTGAGTAGATGAGGATAATGTTATCTGTGAGAGTCAGCATGGATTTGTTAAGGGGATGCTCTTGTTTTAGTAATACGATTGCCTTTTTTTTTTTTTTTAATAAAGTCACAAGAGCAGTTAATGAGGAAAAAGCATATTCTGCCCCCACCCCCCCTTTTTTTTTTTTTGGATGTTAAAAGTCATTCGACAGGGTACTGCATGATAAGCTGATATTTAAGTTGCACCACATGGATTTAGATGTCAGGTTAATGAACTGTATTCTGGATTGGCTATCTGATAGGTATCAGGGAGTTGTGTATGGGAGCAATATCAAGAGGCAGAAAGTTACAAGTGGAGACCGAAAGGACTCAGTACTGGGACCTGTTTTCTTTAACTTTTATATCAATGACGTTGTCAATGGATTGTGAAGCTTGGAAGAGTTATTAGTAATAGTGCAGATGTAGTAGCCCTGCAAGAGGATTTGAATAAACTGGACAGATGGGCAAATGAATGGGGGTATCAGAAATCCACAAAACTAATAATAATGGTAAATTACTATTATTATTAGGTTTGTGCTTTTCTCCAAATTTTCCCAAAAACATTTCTATGTGTCTGGTAATCATTTCCTACTCCGCTGTTTAGATCTCCTGCAAGGACTAACTCTTCCTTTTTCATTGTGCCTGCTGCCTTCTCTAATGCCTCAAAAAAATTCCTCTATTTCTTCCTTGGCACATCACTCTACTTGATATTGCCTGTCATTTAAGATTATTCTCATATAGTAATAGTGCACCACAGTGTTGAATACTGTGGCTACTCCCTCTTTTCCCTGATTGTTATTGCCTGAATATAATATTTTATATTTGTTGCTTAGAAAGAGCTCACCTGCTTCTGTCTTCTTTGTTTCAGTCGTGCCTATTACATCAATCTGGTACTTATCCAGTTCTTCTGCTAGTTTCATTACTTTGTCATTGATGCTTCTTACTTTGATAGTACCAATTTTGAACTCTGCTGACAATGAGTTTGAATGTGTTCTGGGATCACTGAACAAAACGTCTGGAATTGCTGCTTGCCTCAGCCTCAAATGAAATGGCCTGAGACATTATCACTGATTCCTTGAAGTCCCACAGTTCACAACTCTTCTGTCCTCTTTTACTCTATCTTCCCAAAAAATGCTCTTCATGTTCTGTTCCTTTTAGTATATCATTCTCTGTCAATCATGTCTCACTTACACCAGTGATTTCTGGAATTGCTAATTTTATCAGTGCTTCAAACTCTGTCCTCCCTTTGTTCCTAGTACTCTATTGCATTGGTGTATAAGCATAATAGCTTTCCTTTGGTCTCCTGTTCTTCCAACCATTCCTCATCCTGTCATTGGACAAAACATTTAACTTTACACCTTCCATTTTCTTCAGTGGTAACAACGTCTCATACCTGTCCAGATAGTTTACTCAAAACCTCACCATCTAATTGTCATTTCCCTGATGAACATGCACTCTTCTTCTCTCGACATCAGTCTACCCTACTCCATACTATTCCACTCACTCAAATGCCAACCATCTCTAGTAAACAGCTCTTTTCTACCTTCAAAATTATATCATACACCCACATACTGAAGGCCTGTCTTCCTGTACAGCCAAAGTATCATGCCATTCATAATTATCATTATTATTATTTACTAACATGTGACTTCCACAGAATCACCGACTTATCATGGGAGGTGCACACTATCGCATGCTATGCTCATCCAACCATGCATTAAACTGATTCAGTGTGCCTACATTCACAACACACCCAAGTAATGCATTCCACTCACCAACCATTCTTCAAAGAACCTGCTACTTACTCCTCTGCTTACACCCTCCTTATACAGTTTCCAGCAATGGCCTCTCGTTCTATCCCCCCCCATCTCCCATTCTATTGAAAATCACTTCCATTTCAACCTAACAACAACCCCTGACTAATTTGTCTCAATCATATCCCCCCCCCTCATTCTCCTATTCACGAGGCTTTGCAATTTACATTCTCTCAATCCATTTTCATACTCCACATTCCAAAGACCACTGACCACCTTTGTGAATCTTCGCTGAACCTTTTCCACCATATCCTCATCACCATGAAAATCCAATGACCAAATATGCACACAATAATCCATATGAGGCCTGCTCAAGACTTATACAATGGCATAATAACCTATAACCTCCTTTCTGCATGTCAGGGTCCTCTGCATCATTGATGTGCCGTCTTCACAAATGGTGCAATGTGGCCCCTGAATTTAAGGTCCTTGTCTACCATCACTCCCAGACCACTTATCTCCTCTATCTCCATTAAAGTTGTCCCACCAAGTGTATACTTTGCATCTCATCATTGCTTACCAAATTTCAAAACCTTGTACTTTGCAACATTGAACTGACAGTTCCACTTACTTGCTCATTCTTGCAATCTATTAAGTCCTCCTGTAAAGCCATAACATCTGCTTGACTCTGCATTGCTCTCCCCAGTTTTACATCAGTTATAGTTAAACCCATCCCAATATCATTAATATACAAATTGAACAACCATGATCCCTAAACTGACCCCTGCAACACACCACTATTGACCTTCCTCTTTCAGAATAAAACAAGCACCCCCATATACAACTTTCTGATACCTATCTGACAGCCAGTCACTGATCCAACTCAGAAGTCTGTTATCCAATCCCATCCATTTCAATTTATTTAACCACTTCTTTCTGGCAGTCTATCAAAAGCTTTTGCGACGCCATTGTATATGCATCTCCCCTGTCCAAGTTATTTGTCACCTTGTTATAATACATAAATAAGTTAGTAATACATTATCACCCCTTAACACACCAATTAAAAATCAGAAAGCGTTCGTTTTTCTGCCAGTTTCCTTTGGGCAAGGGTGATTTTCTGGATCAAATTCATCATTATTTGAAAAATGTAGAAATTGTTTTATGTCCTCGAAACATTTCCTGCTTTCATCTTCTGAACTAAATAACCAGTCTTGATCACTATCCACAATAGGGTAATAAATATAACGTAAAAATTGTCTAGCATGCATATTCGGTTGTATTTATATGTGAAACCAAAATTCACGGTCACATGTATTAACTTGGGTGCGCAGAAAAAATTCAGTTTCTTGGACCCGAGTTAACTCGGTTGAGTGCATTAAGGGGTTAACAAACCCATTCTGATAGCCACAGAGAATTCTTCTGTTATCAACCCATTTATTTATCCTGCTTCTCACAATGTCTCTAATACCTCCAGATATACAGATTGGCCTATTTGTAGCCACAGCCTTATCACCCACCTTTATACAGTATAATTTTGTCTCCCTTACACTCCCTTGGAAACTGTGCTGCTGTAAGACTTATTAAATAGGCATGCGAATACTACTGCCAATTCCCTGGAATATTCTCTTAAGACACATGGTGATACATCATCAAATCCCATTGCTTATTGACATCAAGGTTATTTATTTCCTCAGATACCTCCTCCTGCTCACTCACAATTAAGCCATCCTCTACATTTAAGTTCCTCATGATTCCACCCCGATGATCACTGAATCCCCCAACAATGTCTTTTGCAGCACTTCCCATTCTACCCTTTTTCAACCATTAACATCATTTATATATTTGGTTTAATCCTTTATCCAAGTGTAAGTTTTTGCCTTAAGTATTTTCAGGACTGGGGTAACTCGTGGCAAAGGTGGTATAACTTCTCATCACTTGCCTTAGTATCCTATAATACAAAGCACCTCTCCTAGTGGACATGTATAATGCTATGCATTAAGGAAAGGGTCAATACTTTCCTTAATGCATAGCATTATGGAAGGTATTGACATAATCATTCTTCCTTCTACTTGTCACAAACTGTCTAGGATTTTTCTTCGCCTAGTTTGCCATTTTCTGCTCATACTACACTTCTGTTGTTCTGAGTCGCTCTTCTTGCTTGTTCTTTATACTCTTCATGTAACTGATTATTACCATTATCCATCTTATACTGCCTTCTTCCAGATTTCATGCTTAAGTCCCTCATTCATCCATTTTACATCTACTTTATTCAGTCTTTTGGCCTTCAGAATACATTCACTCATTGATGCTGTTATGTATTTCTTTGTCAATTCCCAAGCAACATTTATTTCCTTGTACTCATAGCTCAACTTCTCTTTCCATGCTAGCTCCAAGCTGTCTATAATCACCTTGTTATAATCACCAGCCTTGTACTTCCACTTATGAGGGGGATGGAGGGCTGAAAAGTTCTGATAAACACCTTGAACAAAAATTATATTTAAGCAACTGATACAGCCACAAGAAATAACATAACTTAAAGCTCTCTAACCCATGTATTTCATCAAATTGTAATAATTTGTTATTTTTCTTTGAGGATATATAAGAAGACCTGTCAGAGGTTTGAAGAAATTCGAAGACACAGAGGTGTAGGTCATCATCAAGTTCTTTGTGCTGCAAAAAAAGTCCACAACTGAGATTCACCAAACTTTGTGTGAGACTTTATGGAACTGTTCTCCACCATATCCGACATTTGCCAAGCATGTGACCAAGTTTAAAGCTGGGCATCCAAAGACAATAGATAAATAAATTCCGTGTGATGATGCGCGTTCCCCCTTTATATGGGAGTTCACGGTACCATCTAGTCCCCCCAAATTTTATCCGGGATCTGGAACTGGCATAGGCTGATGGGTCACTATTCCTGACTGTAATCTGTGTGTGTCCTCGGACTGGTTTGCCTGCTTGCTGGATGAAAAACGCCAGATAAACTAGTGGAAAAAAACCTGCTGTCCACGCCCAAGACCGGCTAACTTGGCTATGGCTGAGGAAGATCCTTGAGCTCCTTACATCATTGACAGGAAGTGAACCTAGGACACTCCTTCCCCAGGCACATGGTTGTGAAGCGCAAAGCCACTAGGCTAACCGTGCGGATGAGACAATAGATGTCCCCAGGTGAGGAAGGCCTTACACAACAATCACACCAACATCTGGACATGCAGAGGCTCTCAGCAAAGTGGGTACTCAAATGTTTGAATGCCGACCAAAAGAGAGAATGTGTACTGTCGTCTCAAGGGATTTGGGGTGTCATGTTGATTAATTGGATGCAAATGTTTTGGTTTGTATTGTGATTATTGATGAAACAACCTGGCTTTATTACTATAACCCAGAGAATAAACAACAGTCAGTGGAGTGGAGACACAGAGGTTCTCCATGCCCAAAGAAGTTTCGAAACCAAAAGTCAGCAGGGAAGGTTCTTGCTATTATCTTTTGAGATATGGATGAGTTGGGGGGGGGGGATGTGAATACAATGGAGGTGCATTTATATACCAGGGCTGTTCAATAAGTAATAAGACTAATTTTACTGTCGCAAAACCACTTATCACAATATTAATTTCTGTGGAATAAAGAAATGTCGTTGTCTGTATTAACAAAAGAGGTTGATAGATGGCGTATATGAGCTGATGTGCCAGAGTGTCACGTGACTAAACGCAAGCTTGTTTCGGTGCGCCTATGAGCTGCGACCAGTCGTCGAAATGGAAACGTCCTTGGAACAGCATTATGCGATTAAATTTTGTGTGCGTTTGCAAAAATTGGCATCGGACACTTTTAACATGATACGTGAAGCTTTCCACGATGAAGCAATGTCGAGGGCAAGTGTTTTTCGCTGGCATAAAACTTTTAAGGAAGGAAGGCAAAATGTGGAAGATCTTGAACGTGAGGGAAGACCTCCAATGTCCATCACAGAGACAATGATCAACACAGCAGCAGCAGCGATTATCATCAAGGAGGATCGCAGAATTACAGTACCCCAGCTGCATGTTGTCCTGAATATTTCTGTGAGAAGTGTTCGCTCAATCATGGCTGAACATTTGGGACTGAAACGTGTTTGCACCCGATGGATTCCCAAACTCTTGACACCAGAGCAAATGCAGCATCGAATGGATGTGTGCACAGAATGGAAAGAAAGACTGGAACAAGAAGGCGACAACTTCTTAAAATGCATCATTACAGCAGATGAAGCTTGGTTGTATCACTATGACCCTACAATGAAACAACAAAGCAGTGAATGGAAGCATCTGTCTTTGCCTACCCCCAAGAAAGCAAAAACTGTAAAATCAGCTGGTAAAGTTATGACCATAATGTTTTTTGACTACAAAGGCATTGTTTACCAACACGCTGTAGAACCCGGGAATACTGTAAACGGCTCATACTATGTGGATGTTTTATGGACAATGGCACAGTACATCAAAAGGAAGCGTCCATTGCTGAAGAATGGCTTCTTATTGCACCATGATAAAGCAAGGCCACATATTGCTGGTGGTGTAGTGGATGTTTTGCAGAACAACAACATAGATATCCTACCACACCGTCCATACAGTCCTGATCTCGCACAGTGCGATTTCTGGCTGTTTCCTCAGCTCAAGAAACCACTAAGATGCCACTTCACATGTGTTTAAGAAGTGGACGCAACGTTGGGACAAATGCATCACGTCTTATGGTAGTTACTTTGAAAAAGACCATGTAAATGATGATGATTAAAGGTAATCTGTTTTCTGTATAAATATAGTCTTATAACTTATTGAACAGCCTCCTTACATATGGAAAAGAAAGAAAAAGGTAAAGAGTAGCAATGAAGTGAAAGAGGATAAGAAAGAAGAAGAGCTAAAAGAGAATGTAGAATGTTAATTATTGACAAACAAAATTTCAACTTTAGATGAGTAAATGAGTTGGAAAAGCACTTGATGAAAGACAAGAAATTGAAAAGAAAGAAGATAAAATATGAGAGCGTTTTAGCCTAGGATATTGGGACAGTGTGATGTGAAATCAGTGGCATTTGTATACAAATAACCTAGTTGTTAAGATACTTCATGTGCAAAATTCTGCTTATTCACTCATGGGTAAAGGTAAAAAACATGAATATACTTTCTTTTCAAGTATAATTTACTTTCTGACAGTGAAAAAACTTCTTCCAACTCTCTCTCCTCCAGAGTATTTTAATAATATGGTGACACACTATTTTGTTTCATATATATGGAAATAGATTTACCAATGATGTTGTTCTCATCACCTCAAAAGGTCTAGCTATCATTGACGAGACCTTGATAAAGGTTGAAACTTATCTGGATAGCGACCCTTCCCAAAATGAAGTGTCATTGCATTATGGGATACTGCAGCAATTTAATGTGAAGTCAACTCCCTCTATGTACGAGTATTGTAATCATGAAGATACTTCATGTGTTAATTTAGGTTTGTTTGCACTTAGGTAAAGGGTAAAAGCAAAAATACAATTTCTTGTCACATATAATTTTCTTTATGAAATGTGAGAGGAAAATAAAGTGATAACCTAGTTGTGAATGAAATTCCAGAAATTCCTTAATGAAATTCCAGATAGTAAAAACTGATATAGTGATAAGGTGATTCCAGAATTAAGGGTATGCAGGATGAGTAATGAATGTGTTGGCTAGTGTGAAGACTTCAATGCTGACTTGATGGTATATGCAACCACTTAGAGCAAGTGGAAGAGATGATTGTGCTGGTCAGGATGAATTACTTCAAAAGTGAAATGTATAATATGTGAGAACATAAAGAATTTATTAAGCTGCTGATATTTTGCTGGATTTTAAACCAGTATCCTTTGTCACAGAAGAAAATCTGCTAAAATTAAGTAATTCTGGAATATTCATCAAAGGCATTCTCTAGGATTGTGAAATAATACACTGCTGTTGAATAGAAGGTGGTTTTATTGTGACCAGATATCTCCTAAATTTTTGATAAATTAAGAAAGCCGTGTTGGGTGGCTTTAAATATAACATTTATCAATTCCAAATACAAATGTTTCAATACATAATTTATCACTTGGAAACAAATCTTTGATTCCCTAAATATACTAGATCTACCAAATGCCACAATTATACAAGAATTGCTGAATTTAAAAATAGTGGCCTAGCCTATTAGTACTGCGATATGAAGATTGTGTAAGCTTTCTTATGAAATCACAATGATTTTGAGAGAATTCATGCAAATCACTTGAATATGATAATAATAATTAAATTTAAACTACTTTCTTATTTGCTTATCAAGCAAATAATTATTCTTAGGATTAATTTTTTTTTCTTTATTATTTAGATAACAGTGATAACAAATAAAAGTTTTTATGCAATTTCTGAGAAATTTCCTTTGTCATTTTAATTTACATGTTCACAGCAAGAAATGGAACAACATAGATTAGAAGAAATGAAAGATTTCTGGTTAATACAGTATCAAAAACTGATGGATCGAAAGCCACAAGAAATGATTGATATGGTATGTATTGTAACTATATAGAGCATTCATTAAATAAGTTGAAAAATAATGCAAATGCACTTGAAACTTCAGTTTAATTTAAGAAATTTCACTACTGTTGATTTAATTTTTATTATATGTGGGAGAGAGTCATTGTGAAAGTTGAAGTATTTATGGAAGGAGAGAAAAACTGGTGAGCAAGTTTGAAATAAGTATATTATCTTGAAAGGGAATGAGACTGAAAAATTTTAACATTGGAATTAATGTTGAATGTGCCATGGTCGAAGGTCAGAAGAATAAAGAAAACTCAATAGGGAAATGGTGCGCTTTTGTGTAGTCCTTCGCAGGACAAAGTCCAAAATTGAAAGATTTCAGAAATGTTGAGATTAGCAAAGCTGAGAAGAGTGCAAAGCAAGAATTCCAGAGTTAGAAATGAGAATTTTCAGTTTTCCTTAATTTGTGGAATTTGGGATGAAACATTAAAACTGGCATATATCCAAAATATACTCAAAACATTTAAATGTATATTTAAACATACATACTACAAGCCACTTTCTTAAAACCTACCAAAATTCATATTAATAAGGAAACATTCAAATACTGTATACAGGTTATCTTGTCACCCAAGACTGTGATGTCCATTATACAAGTTTTCAATAAATTGCTGTCATCGCACCTACAAGAACACTTTTGTGATTGCAATATTCCCGTTCCATGGCACCTTAATAATAGTATCCGAAACCAAAATGTAAGACTTGGGGGGGGGGGGGGGACTAAAATTGCAAACACACTTAGAGAAAAACCACATCTCCCAGATCCAAAAAACTTGTCACCCTAGATTTCCAAATTGACAAAATTAAATTCTGTATTTCCTAAACCAAAGCAATAAGCAACAATAAGGACCAGTAACTTTTCTATAAACATACATTGCCTGTCGTACACTTAGAAAATTATGCCCAAGTTCCAATGAATAACTAGGTGACTTAGAATTTGATGTAAACTATTAAGTGTACTCCAGTATTTCACTTTTTCATTGATTTCTTTAGGAGACTGCTCTTCCTGTATTCTGAAGATGGTTCCACTTTCAAAATGGCCCACTCACCATAATTTTGAGTGTATTATCTATTTATTCTTTTCTTATTATTTTTAACACCAGACCTCCATGGAGAAAAAAGACTTCATATGACCTCTAAACTTCAGATACTTGTTCACCACCAATTACTGGTCTCTTGTCCCCCTCACCCTTCCCCTTATTCTCCTAGATTCCACTCCACCATATACTACTCTCTAGTGTCTGTCTTCAACCACTCTGCTTTCCATTCTACTAACTTCATATCCATTCCCATTTGTTCCAACTTTTGTAATTATTTTCTGTGTGGTATTTTGTCAAATGCCTTTGCAAAGTCCAGCAGTATCATGGTGTCCATTTCCTTTATGCAATTCTACTGTCACATTTATTAAAAAATGTGAATAATTATCAAGACGTGACCTACACTTGACTAATCCATGCTCCCCACTATACAGTATCGCATCACTATCCACCTACTATTGAATTTTACCTTTAATCAACTTTTCAAATACTTTACAACCACTCCTGATATATTAATTGGTCTGTAGTTTGCTACCTCTATCTTGGAGCCATCTTTGTACTATGGAATTATCTTACCCTCTCTCTCTACTCTCCTAATCTGCTCAGAGCTGATACTTAGATTGAACAACTTGATCAGAGGCAATGCCAATCTATTGTACATTCACATACTACAAAGGCTGACATGCCATTCAGTCCCACTGCTGTGTTGAGATTCACAATTTTCAATATGCTGAACACTTCCTATCTGTCTACCTCAATTTTGATATGCGTCTCTGTCACATCAGCAACTGTAAAATCTCCACCTGGATTTATGCACTTTTACAAAATGATTACTTAGCAATGCAACTATTTCCTTCACCTCTGTCACCTTCATGCTATAGTCATTTTTTCTCTTACTTGCTATATAATGAAAAAACTCTTTTGCATTTACTTTGGCCAGCTTAGCTAATTTTCTCTCATAATCTGATTTGGCTTTTTTTTATTAAACTAGTCATCTTTCTTTCCTGCACTTTGTACTGCTCATGAGTATGATCACCTTTTTCTTAATATTCCCTCCACATTGTGTTCTTTTTTTTATGCTTCTTGCTTTATCTCTACTCATCCACTTAATTCCCACTTGGTTTATTCTCTTGACCTTGGGTATGCGCTCTGATACTGCTTCTCTCAAATAATCTCTGACCACTTCCCATGCATTACTGACACTCTTTCCTTGTAACTTCTCAAGCCATGGTACTGCTCCAAGATGACTCCTAAATCTGCTGTAATTACCATCTTTATAGTTTAACATAAACCCTTTTTGACAGAGAATTCTACATGTTTGGCAACTTTCCAAAACAAAACTGCATGATCGCTTTCCCCCAGTTGGAGGCAGAGTTTTTACCTTGGTTATGGATATAACCAAGGTAGAAACTCAGTTGGCTATCAGATCCAACACTCTCAAACCCCTTGTCTCCTCTATAACATATTTCATGAAGTTGCCTCCTTAACAACTGTATAACTGTATTCATATTATTCCATTCTTTCTCTGTCTTTATTTCCATTTTTTTTTCTAAATAGTTATTAATTCTCTGTTCATATAAATTTCTTAAATCATTTAGTAATCTTGCTTTATAATTAGATTTTGTTTCTCTATCTTTCTTTGTCCGTGCAGTTAGCTGAGTGGTTATGTCTCTGCAACCATATGCCCGGGAAAGGAGTGTCCTGCGTTCAATTCTCGTCGCTGACATGAAGAGCTAAGGATCTTTCTCAGACATAGCCAAGTTAGCCCGTCTTGGGCGTGAACTGCAGGGTTTTTCTTCCCAGTTTATCTGGAAGTTTTCCTCCTGAAAAATAGGCAAACCGGTCTTAAGAACACAATGCTTCACAAACAATTTCACATGGTTGAGCATGGGGGTAATGACCCCACCTCGTAGTGAGTTATGAAACTCAAAAATGGGAGGCCAAGGCCCTACATGGGTCTGTAGTTCCAAAGAAGAACTTTCTTTCTTTCTTTTTTTTTTTTGTAACTGATTTGGTTTCAAAAAAAAAAAAACCTTAATTTTGCCTTCATAAATAATGATCTGTACCTAATTCTAGTCCTTTTCTGACTTTAACATTTCTAAGAAGAGGCTTGCTGCTTCTCATTTGTTATAAAATAGTCTAGAATTGTTTTTCCCTCTTGCTGCACACCATTGATATGTATATTTTTATGTTTATAGAATGCATGTGATGATGATAATAAAAATAGTTTAAATCTTAAAGTCAGAAAAGGTTTTCAGGTATAAATTTTAATATATTTATGAATCATCGGATAGCATTTTTTTCCTGCATTCTGTTTCTAGGTGAAAGAAAAAGCTAAAAGAAAATTTGCTTTCCTGATTCTAAAACTACAACCATCAATTGATATTCATTTAAAGTTACTTTTATTTTAATTAATGATTAGATGTTGACTTATGTAAATGCATTACAGTATTTTTAAAAGGTATTTATATGGACGAATTTGTCTTATTTAGGAACTCACTATGGACCCAGTAGTAAGAGCAATTATTTTTGAGGCTAACGCAGATGAATACTTGCCATTATTTGCTGCCAAGATGGTGATGCTGCCTCAGTTGTTAGCAATGACAATGAAAGATTTAAAAAGGGTAAATTTTGTATTTGCATATATTTACATTCCCATATCTGTATGTCTAGGCATGCATCATATATATATATATATATATATATATATATATATATATGAAAGAATGATCATTAACTCGGTTAACATACATATTTTTATGAAGAATTGAATGACTAGAATCGAGATTTAAGTAAAAAGGTTTTAATATAAAAACACGACTAGTTTCGGCCTGTAACAGCCTTCATCAGGTGACATTATAAAAGAAAAAAAAAACACTAAACACCAAAGGTTAAAAGACTTTGAAAAACATAGAGAGTCTCTATACATAATTAGCATGAAAACGTAGTAGTTGTATTTAAAGCTGTTCTTTCATTTGTTGCATTGTTGGGAGAGTGCGTGCTTGCAGCATCACATGAATGCCAGTACATGATTACAGCTGAATGACTATCTGGGAGGTTGTAGCTCAAGTTGTTATTTAGATGAACAGGATTGAAGATGATTTTTCTAGATTCCACGATTTTTCTCTCTAGTTCATCATCGCAACAGAAGATGTTAGTAGATTTTTCCCAGCAGACTTTGTGACTTTGGTTTTCATCATTAGGATTAGCCGAGAAAAGGATATGACTTGTTAATGCACTGGCTCGCTGTCTCTTGTAAGTAATGTCCCTCGTGTTCTTCCATACGCAATTCGACAGATTTGTCTGTCTGCCCAAAATAAGGAATATCGCAATCACACAATATTTTATATACAGCAGGGTATTTGAGTTGATGATGACAAGGTTTTGAGTGGCTTATTAAGAAACGGATCTTTGGAAATGGAAGTGAACAAGGTTCTGATATTATATTTTCTTAGAACTTTTGCTAATTTATGTGAAACTGTACTTGTTTCTCTTGGAATATCCATTAACTTTGAAAGAAGTTTTCAGATAGTTTATTTCTGTAAGAAGTTCATCCAGAAGAGAACGGGCTATGTCCCAAGGTGGAAATTATTCCAAGCTTATGAGGAGGAAAGTGATGGGACTGACTATGCAGATATCTGTTGGTATGTGTGTGGGCTTTCTATATATCGATATTTTGAGTTTACCAGAAGAGCGAGTCAGTTTGACATCAAGAAAAGGCAAGGAATTATCCGTTTCAAGCTCGGCAGTAAACTTAATACTTTGATGTCAGCTATTGAGATGTTCGAGGAAAACCATAAGGGATTCATGTCCATGGCTCCAAATAATGAAGACATCATCTACATAGCGTTTCCAAACTTTAGGTGTTAAAATAAAGGAAGAGATAGCCTTGGTTTCAAAATCCTCTAAGTAAATATTTGTGAGTACAGGGGATAAAGGATTACCCTTAGCCAGTCCATGATTTTGTTTGTATATATATATTATCTTGAAATTTGAAGTATTAACCGGACCTGATGCAATGTATAAGCAAGGCTAACATTTTTTTGGATAACTTGTCCTTGAGTAATATTACGACTTCATCTGTTGGGACGTTAGTGAACAAAGAAGTTATGTCCAAGCTAGCCATGATGTCATCTTCATTAACTGTAATATCCTTGATGTATGTAACAAATTCTGTAGTGTTCTTGATAAAGGATGGTGACTTGCCTGAAAAATCTAGGTATTTGGCAAGATATTTTGAAAGATTGTACTTCTGGTAAACTCAAAATATCGATATATAGAAAGCCCACACATACCAACAGATATCTGCATAGTCAGTCCCATCACTTCCCTCCTCATAAGCTTGGAATAATTTCCACCTTGGGACATAGAGCCCATTCTCTTCTGGATGAACTTCTTACAGAAATAAATCATCTGAAAACTTTTCAAAGTTAATGGATATTCCAAGAGAATCATTGAAAAATTCCTTCTTAATCCTCCTAGACAGCACTCAGAAGAAACAAATAGATTCAAAGGCAATATATCTATTCCTTACACAAGTACAGTTTCACATAAATTAGCAAAAGTTCTAAGAAAATACAATATCAGAACCTTGTTCACTCCACTTCCAAAGATCCGTTTCTTAATAAGTCACACAAAACCTTGTCATCATCAACTCAAATACCCTGGTGTATATAAAATATTGTGTGATTGTGATATTCCTTATTTTGGGCAGACAGACAAATCTGTCGAATTGCGTATAGAAGACCACATGAAGGACATTACTTACAAGAGACAGCGAGCGAGTGCATTATCAAGTCATATCCTTTTCTCGGCTAATCCTAATGATGAAATCCAAAGTCACAAAGTCTGCTGGGAAAAATCTACTAACATCTTCCATTGCAGTGATGAACTAGAGAGAAAAATCGTGGAATCTAGAGAAATCATCTTCAATCCTGTTGATCTAAATAATAACTTGAGCTACAACCTCCCAGATAGTCATTCAGCTGTAATCATGTACTGCCATTCACTTGATGCTGCAAGCACGCACTCTCCCAACAATGCAACAAACGAAAGAACAGTTTTAAATACAACTACTACGTTTTCATGCTAATTATGTATAGAGACTCTCTATGGTATTCATAGTCTTTTAACCTTCAGTGTTTAGTGTTTTTTCTTTCTTTTATAATGTCACCTGATGACGTTATAAAAGAAAGATACGACTAGTTTCGTTACAGGCCGAAACTAGTCGTGTTTTTATATTAAAACCTTTTTTACTTAAATCTCGGTTCTAGTCATTCAATTCTTCATAAAAAAAAAAAAATATATATATATATATATATATATAATCATTTCTACTGTGCACTGTTAACTTTTAGTGATAGCTTCATTTTTAATATCATTCTGTCATTAATATCAAATCAGGTGTTTTGACTAATTTCTATCTTATTCAACTATTGGTGGTCTGATTAGCTAAGTAAATAGTGTATTTGCTCTCCAACCAACTGGCTGGAAATTCGCCACTATGAGCAGTGAACATTTGAAAATGTTTTTAGTTGATAAATGCATTTTGTTGCCTGATGTGAGACCACCATCCTGGTTAAGATGAGTTTAAAAAGTTCTGCATTTGATCTCTGTGCAGAATTTCCAGATGATTTAATCCTTATCCCATCACAGTACTAAATGTGCAACAGGCTTGCAATCTTGCACATTTTGTACTCTGATTGCAAACCTGTTGCACATCACAGTACTAAACGTGCAACAGGTTTGCAATCTTAGGTGGGTGCAATTTGCATTAAAAAAAAAGGAGGGGTGTCTCACCACATGAGCTATATTTTTATATTATTACCTATTTCCATATATAATTTATCTTCACAAAAAAAAAAAATTTAAAGAGGGAAGAAAAAAATGGACTCATCTCACATATCCTTAAAGACCATTGCACGGCAAATTGACAAGCATCCTCCATGCCCTACGTAAAAGAGAATTACTTTGACAGGTTGTTCAAGGAATCCTCCAAGGTCATTCACTCAAAAGGCACGCTAAGTACAAACCAAGGAATAATCTTGAACAACCTGCCAAAGTAATTCTCTTCTAAGTAGGGCATGAAGGATGTTTGTCGATTTGCCCTCCAATGTTCTTTGAGGATATGTGCACCAAGTTAATTTTTTTGTTCCCATTATTTTTAAGGTGAGTGACATTTGGAAGTTGTTAATTATTATGTGTAACATTCAAGACCTCTCCCTTGCCAGTAATCACATACAGAGCTTACACAACAATGTAGAGATTACATGTAACATGCCTAATGATACTCATGATTAAACTCTCATTCCAGTCTTTTCAGTTTATTGATATTAGTGTCTGTTTTTTTATGGGGAAGCCATCTATGAAAGGTTGGTCAACCTATAGTACACTAGTACCATGGATGGACAAGAAGGAACTTATTCACATTTATCTTGAAAAGCTGTGGATTTGTATTCCTTGCAAAACACATAAGATGCCAGACTGTTCCAGAAGGCAGTAGTGGAAGGGAATGGCAAAGAGGAGGAAAAATTTCTTCTGTGATCTTTAGGGAATGCTTGGGGCCACCATCCCCAGATATGGGAGCAATATTCAATGGCATTTGTCTTGATGTTGGTGACATAAGTATGTAAGTAGATGTACCAACAATGATAGAACCTGTACTGGCAGTCATGTTTAAGATAGCATAGCAGTTGAGTGTTGATTGCTCTTGCCATTACTTTGGAAAGAACTGGAGTAAGAGAAATTGGGCAGTAGTTTGAGGGTATTGATTTGTTTTCCTTTTTAGGAATAGGTTGAATAGTCCACTCTGTCATATTTCTTTCTGCCATGCATAAGTGAGATCTGGCTGGATGAGACCAGAACTGCATGCAGTAGTCCAAGTGAGGTCTTATCAAGGCTTTGTAAAGAGGCAAAATGACTTCCTATCTTTACATGTCAAGGTACATTTCAGCTTTTATTCTCTGAGTTGTATTTACAATTTTTGCTATATGACCCTTGAACTTCATGCCTGCTAAAACTTCAAGATTCCTGACTCTCATCAGTTTCTTCAAGCATAATCCCACCAATATAATACGACATTGGATATCTAATCATACCAAAGTGCATAACCTTACATTTATTAACATTGAAATGACAGCCGCTTTCACATGCCCACAATTTCAGCCTATTTAAATATTCTACAAGCACTGCATATCAGCAGTACTCCTCATTTCCCTACCTATGTTTATAGCTGTATGCCATCTGTCAAATCCTTCCCAATGTCATTAATGTACAGATTGAATAACAATAGACCAACGAATGATCCTTGAGGCACACCACTGGTTACCTTGAATTTTGCAGATTCACCCCCCCCCACTCCATACACAACTTTTTGATATCTGTCAGTCATTCATCCTCTTATCCATGCCAATAGTTTATAATCCAATCCCATATTCTCCAATTTATGAAACAGTCTTCCATGCTGTATTCTGTCAAAACAAAAGCCTTAGCAAAATCCAAAAGTACCATGGTGTATCCATTTGTCTTGTCTAACTCAGTGACAATATTATTATAGAATGTGAGCAAGTTGCTAAAACATGACCTTCCCTTAGTAAACTCATGCTGTTCATTGCAAAGTAGAGTTTCTCTGTCAAACCCATTTCTGAATGCAAGCCCTAATCAACTTTTCCAAAATCTTCATCACCACTCCTGAGATACTGATTGGTCGATAGTTAGATACATCACTCTTTGCACTACCCTTGTGCAATAGGATTACCATACATTCTTTCCACTCCTGTGAAATTTTCCCTGTTCTGAGGCTCAAATTATATAGCTTGGTCAAGGGAATAACCAGTTCAGCTTAACGCTCTTTTAGCATCTTTGCTGATATCCCTTCAGTTCCTATTGAAGAATTCTTATTAAATTTGTGCAACAGCTCTAGTACTTCCTCCTCATCCACATGAGTTTCCTAGTATGAGAAAGAGGTACCTGTGAGTTCAATGTTACATATACCTGGTTGATAGCTTTTAGCAAAATGGCAACAATCACTTCTACATCAGTCATCTGTATACCATCTGCATTCAGTAGAGTTATTCTTTCAAATCCATTCTTTCTTTTACTTGCAGCATAACAATTAAATTCTTTTGGATTGTCTTTAACTTGCAGAGCCAGTTTCTTTTTGTACTTGGATTCAGCATTCCATGCAACATTTGAGTCACAAGTGTTGCATGGAAATTAGAACATAAGGATGATGTCATAACTGACATCATCCTTATGCACATACTATTCCTTCCACATCATTTTTTTATTACGAACCTCTTGCTTAATTAGATTACACATCGATTTCACTCCTCTATTTATTCTTTGAACTCTATGGGCACGTTCTGATATCGCATCATTTAAATATTTTTTAAACACTTCCCATGCACCGTCGATATCTTTCCCATTTAATAACTGATACCATGGCACAGAACCCAGCATATCTCTCAGGTGGTCATAATTTCCTGCTTTGTAGTTCAGCATGTAACATTTTCTGAATGGAACATTCATAATCTTAGCCACTTCCCAAGTGAGTAATGCATGATCACCGCCACCAATCAGAGGCAGAATAATTACATCTTTAACTGAAACCTCCTCTGACACTATAATCAGATCTAACACTTTTTGACCTTTTCCTTCTGTCATATGCTGCTTAAGGAAGTTGTCTCGCAAAAGCTGAATAAATTCAATTTCATTCTTCTCATGCGATTTCATAGCTACCCTATCAATATTTGGATAATTAAAGTCCCCCATTATGATTTCCCTTTTCCCACCCATCATATTTATTTGTTCATGTATTTCTTCATCACTAGTATCAGGTCCACCAGGTCTTTAACAACACCCCACTGTGTGTTTAATCTTGTTATACTCCACCTCACACCAGATGTTTCGAACTCACTGCCACATGAAAAATTGTTACTAGTATTGCAGTCATGGATTTCAACAACTCTAACTGGATTCAAGACATCTGATATCATTAGTAGCATGCCTCTCCTCTCCTGTCTATCCTTCCTAAAAATATTGTATCCTCTGCACTCAATGCCAATTAGTATATGCGCTTCTGATTGCCAAGTCTCACTAACACCTACAATATGAGGTCCTAATATATTAACCAAGGCAATAAACTACTTCTTTGTTTCTAATTCTCCTAGCATTTGTGTACAGATATAATAAATTACCTGCATGCCTTTTTGCATACACTTGTCTGTGGTCTGCATGACACAGTTTGACAACTTGCAGATCTCTGATCTTATGTAGTTTGTTTCTAATTCTTTCTGTGTAGACATCGTTACACATGCTTGATAGATTTAAACCAGATGAACACAATTGTTAACAACAGAATCATTCTCTCTTCATTATCATTTCTATAATAATAACCATTCCCATCATTAACACAGCTGCCTAACATTGTCACTTTTACACATGGATTCTCACAGTTCCTCCCATCAGAATTCAGTTTTCTTGACTCTCTGTGTTAGATCTTATATCTGTTAATAATTTTTCAAGATTCCTGATGCCAAATGCATTCAAGTATAGGCTGTCCCCTCTTATACAAATCCAATCTTCCCTCAAAACTCACTCCAGACATCCAAAAACTCGCATCCATTTCTTCTGCACAGCTATGCATCAAATCATTTGCCATTATAGCCCTTCTTAATTCATTTTTATCATATTGAGGTAATATACTTACTATTTTCACTTTCTCACTCTTCACTCTTGCCTCTTCCAACAATCCTTTCATGTCTTCTCTCATTCTGAACTTACCACTAGTTAAGTCATTAGTACCTACTACAATTATGGTCTTTTTTACTTTTCTTTTCTGTTTTTGATTTGCTGGCATTATATTTTGAATGTTTGTTCTGGAAAACTTGACTTTATAACCCGCTCGTAAATAGCATGTTTTATGATAGTCACCATACCAAATAACATCCTTCTTTTTATAATCAATTATACTTTTTAATTAACTATACTATACTTACAACTATAATTTTTGTAGGTAAAATTTATTTTTACTTACATTTTACCTAAATTTTACCTACAAGAAGAAGGTACGGCTATGGGCTCACCACTATACCCCCCCCCCCCCAATTGCTTAACTTTTATATGGAAGCTTTTGAGCAAAGTGCTCTTGATTCCTTTACTCTAAAACCTACAGTGTGGCTTAGATACGTTGACGATGTTTTGGTTATCTGGCCACATGGTCGACAAACTTTAAACACATTCCTTAGCCACCTGAACAAACAACATGAATGCATACAATTTTCTATTGAAATTGAAAATCAGAACTCGCTCCCATTCCTGGATACACTGGTCACACATCTTCCCTCAGGCAATCTATCCTTCACGGTTTACTGCAAACCGACACATATACTGGCCAATATATACATGCTAACTCATTATCACTACCTGTTGAAAAAATTTGGAGTCATTAACACCCTTAAAAATAACAATTTGCTCTAATCAACAAGCTCTTAAACAAGAATTAAAGATTATTAGCAACACATTTATAAATAATGGCTATAACAAAAATACTATTAATAAAGTTCTTCATAAAACTTCATCAAAAAAGAATATAGATTACAATAAAACCATAGCCATCCCATACATTAAAGGGTTATCAGAAAAAATCAATAGAATCCTACACCATTATAATCTTAATACCACTTTTAAACTACCTTTAAAATTAAAAAACATATTCAACTCCTCTAAGGATCCTCTCCTCCCATTGGCACATCCTGGAGTTTATTGCATCTACTGCACTTGGAACTTACCTTATATTGGTGAAACTGGACTTACAATCTGTATACATAAAAAAAAAGAACACAAAAGACACATTAAATATAACAATTTTGGTGAAGCAGGCCTCTCAGATCACACTCTCAGCACCCTACACCAAATTAATTGGAAAAGTACCTGCTCTTTACGTCATACAAAAACCTGGTATGAAAGAAAATTTAAAGAAGCCTGTGAAATTCTAATTAACTACCTTAATCTCAACAATAACGGTGGCATAAAAATTCCAAGAATTTTGATGGCACATATTCAGCCTGCTTAGTTTCCGGCATACTTTAGGACTTTAAGCAATGTTCAGCTTGTTATGGAAACGATTCCATACCAATTGCTTGAAATTTATATGTATAATCACATAGTTTATATATATATATATATATATATATATATACTAGGGGGCTATGCCACCTACGGTGCCCAACCCCCCCCCTTATTCTGGACTGGTAGGCCGGTTCTTCTTGAATTCTGATGACTCAAAAGGGGAGTTCCGTCCCCCCCCCCCCTCCCTGGCGCCTGCAGCGCCCAACCCCCCAGTTCTGGGCTGGTAAGCCGGTTATTTTTGGATCAGATGCTCGGATCTTGCTCCACCTTTGCCGTGAGTTGCCTCTTGCACTACTTCCGAGTCACCTTGTTGTTGTACTACTTGCTAAGACTTGAAAACGGCCATTTTTGTTCAGTATTAGCTTTGTCTTATATATCTATAAAAATAGTGCAACTTTTAATATTTTTCTATTTAAAAAAAAACAAATGTATTATTTTCCTCAAATTTTTTATATAAAAATAATTACACTACCTACACCAAATTATTATTAATTACTATTAAATATATATTATATTAAGAAGCTGGACAAAAAATGTTGCATAAAAATGCTTATCATTTTATACAGGGTGTTCGGGATAAATTTGACATATTTATAATTAATTATATTTTTCCGTAAGTTACATGTATTAACACACACTTCTCTTCATTTAAAAGTTTGGACCCTTCTTCATTCATATACAAGATGTCAGAAAGGATGGATAGCTGGAACCCACCTGAATCATGGAAGAGAATAACTTTTATCATGATGATTCATGCCCGCCATCAAAATAAGGATATTACGACTGCTGCCCAATGCTCCCTGAATACAGTAAAAACAATCAGGCATGAACTAGAGACTTGCAATGGTGACTACGAGGATGTAGCAAGAAGAAAGATCCCTAGCAGACGATCTGATTGCGTTCGTACAGCAGAATTCCTCGCAAATCTGCAGGAACAGGTGTTGAAGAACCCTGGCATTGGAATTCGGGCTTTGTTCGTGGAGTTGCTAACTGTAGTCAAGCCCTGGATAACAAGGGTAGCCAATGGTAGGCCGTATGTATGGCAGCAGGATTCGGCCCCTTGCCACACCTCTGGGAAAAGTCAAAAATGGTTGTCTGAAAATTTCTACGACTTCACCAGTCCAAATGTTTGGCCTCCAAACTCCCCAGACCTTAACCCCATGGATTATTTTGTATGGGGCGCAGTTGAAAAAGACACCAATCGCACTTCTAGTAATAGTAATACAAAAGCCCAGTTAATGGATAAAATTAAAACAGTTTTTGCGGCCCTTCCCAGGGAGACTGTAGCATCAGCTTGTTCGAGGTTCCGAAGCAGAATTGAAGCTGTGATCGATGCTAATGGTGGTTATTTTGAGTAAATCTTGTTGATAGTATTGTAATTAACTCTGCCTGTAATGTTTTTTTGTCAATTCATTAAATTTAATAGATACAAAGAAGATTTTCTTTTTCCTTACGAAACTGTCAAATTTATCCCGAACACCCTGTATCTATAGGGTAGATATATACATGTAAACATGTTGCTCGCCAG
This sequence comes from Typopeltis vanoorti, assembly GCF_054136105.1. Classification (NCBI taxonomy): domain Eukaryota; kingdom Metazoa; phylum Arthropoda; class Arachnida; order Uropygi; family Thelyphonidae; genus Typopeltis; species Typopeltis vanoorti. Next base: position 19,816,690 of record NC_143574.1, on the reverse strand, counting down.
CCCAAATTAATTTTGTAACCTAATAGATAATAATAATAGGACTCTAGCTTTGATGTAGTAAATGTTTTTTTTCTCACCAGAGGTCAGGCCAATCATTGTTGTAACGGTTGGTCAGTAATAATTTTAGCAAACCATGTAGATTGTAGTGCTTATTTCTTTGTATATATGTGTATGCTCCAGATGATGACCTTGATATGAAGGTCGAAACATTGAGTGTTCATTTTGGTTTATATTAAACTAAAGTTTTGCTCTAACATGGTAGTTGTCTCCATAATTTTTCATTATTATTATTATTATTATTATTATGTGACACCTCCAGGGAGTTCAAAGACTCATCGAGGGAGGACACTTACTCCACAACTCTCCATCTTCACCAACTACGTTCAACAACTACAGAAACAGCAGCTACCATCATCATCTACACCAGTGCTATCTACTGCCCACCACGACGACTAGTATTTTCAGAGACGATCATAAACATCCATGATCATGGCTGGCTTTAAACTCGCAACCTTTATGCTGGAGAGCAGATAAGTTAACCACTCGGCCAATCAGGCAGCAATGTGAAGTCTTTGCAACATCTGCAATGATCCCTTGGAACTTTAGTCTACTGTCTATTATCAACCCAAGATCTTGAATCTCATCCACTTCCTGAAGCACAGCTCTCTCAATACAGTATGCAGTCTTATATCTCTATACCCCAAAGTGCAGCACCATGCATTCTTTTAATATTAAAATTACAACCCCCACTGATTTGTCCAAGCTAAAAGTCTACTCGAATCTTCCTGTAGAGAATTAACATCAGCAATACTTCTGAGAATTCTACCTGACTTTGCATTGATAGCAAACATTTGAAGATCCCCAGTCAATCTATATAAGATATCATTAACAAATAAGCTTAACAGCAGGAACCTAAAACAGAACCTGGAGGCATGCCACTAGCACTTTCTTTTTGAGACACTGCTTCATCTAACCATCCTGTTATCCAATCCATTTTCTGCAGCTTACACACAAACTTGTCATGTCATAATCTATCAAATACCTTTGCAAAGTTTAAGAATACTGCTGTATATAAATCTGCCTTATCCAACACATTCTACTCCTAACCAGTTTCTCCAATACCTTACACAACTGCAGATATACAGACTGATGTATAATAATAAACATCTGTTCTAGAACAATGCTTTTGGAGTGGTACTATTTGGCTTTCTTTCCACTCCTTAGACATAGCCAGTCTTGGGTGTGGAGTGCAGGGTTTTTCTCACCAGTTTTTATGGGGGTTTTCATCATTCAAGCAGGCAAACCGGCCTTGAGAACTCAACACGCTACAGACATAAGATACACTGGAAAGCATAGGACTAACCATCTTATCCTTGAGTACAGTTGCGGTTAAATGAATAGAAAACCCTTGATACTGCAAAGTAAAAGAGGGAAAAAGGAAGAAGCGCATTTTTTAGAATACAACTAAGGATAACAGAATAATGAAACTTAAACTGTTTAACACAATGAATGTGAAACAGACTGCTTGATTAGCAAGTTAAAATTTTTAAATGAGGAAAAGGTGACTTATCTATCTCCCATCCCCAAGTTATTCGATTCATTAAAAGACAAAGAACTACAATTTATGGAATAATGTGGCCATATATATGTATAACCTTAGTGGTTCTGTGAATGATAACCACTAAGCAAAATGCAATGAAACTTGCCATTTCAGGTTTTCTAAAAACACTGAGAGCTTAAATAAGCTTTTAGTGTTATATACTAAATAAGCTTAAATCTTTAAAAAAATTCTACACACCAACCTTTCTCAGAATTTCCTCTGCTTCTCTGAGGGTGTCTTAAAGGATATTAGCAAGTAGGAATGAAGTTGCTTTTTCTATTTTTGTAAATTTAAATGAATTAGAAAATATAAGGTTTTAAAAATAAAACAACAAAAATTGTCCAAACCTAAATATTGGCTTCCTCTCAATAAGATCATAATTAATAAATCTAATTACCATCTACCTAACATTGAAAATGATATTAAGTAAAGGATTTAACTTTGCTCTATCTCTGCAGTCAATTCCAAAAGAACTTGAAAAAACAGAAAAAGCAACTTCATTCCTTCCATCAAGAAGCTAATTTACTTTGAAAGGAATCCCTCTTTGCAATTAACAATGCAAAACCTCCAATAGATAATGCTACTATGGCAGAACATCATGATATTATGAAATGATATCATAATTCTCTCAGCAGACAAAGGAAATGCAATTGTTATCTTAGATACTGAAGAATACAACAACAACAACAACAACAAAATGCTACAATTATTGCAGACAGATACTTATTCTTATATAACGAGACCTGTGGTGAATTCATCACTAAAAACACACGTACTAACCACAGTGATAACTTTTAATACTTAAATATTTCATCCCAAGTATCTTGGGACATCATCAGTACAGTAATTCAAACAATACTAGGGATAACATACAGTTAGGGTTCATAATTACAATGGAATCTCAATATGCGTGCAGTAACGTGTTATAGAAGTAAATTAAAATATAGCTGAACAAAAAAATAAAAATTAAAATAAAAAATAACATATATACAAAATATATAAAATAACAAAAATACAGCCATTTAGTATGGCTGTATTTTTGATTATTTCTAGTTCTTGGTTTAAAGATCCTTCAGAGGAGCAGAATTTGTGTGCTCTGGAAACTAGTGATTTCATGATGCCAAATTTCTGAGATGGATGACGAACGGAAGAATTGTGAATGTAGCGACCTGAAAATGTTGGCTTACGATGGAACTGTCTTCTTTTCTTTGAATGTGTAAATCCAGAAAGGAGATATCCTGTGGAGATTCTTTTTCTAGCGTAAAGTTGATGCGAGGGCAAAGAAGGTTTATTTTATCTAGAAACTGTTATAATTCCTGTTCGGGATGATCCCAAACTGCAAAGACGTCATCAACATATCGTAGCCAAATTTTTGGTTTAGGTTCAAAAGTGAAAATTTTTCTTCCAGATGTTCTAGAAACAGGTTTGCTAAGTTTGGTGATAAAGGAGATCCCATTGCTGTTCCTTCTTGCTTGTAAATTTTACCTTTCCAGGTGAAGTAACCAGATGTAATAACAAATTTGAATAATTCAATTATATCAGATGGAAATTTTTGAGTTAATAATTCTACTGTTTCTTTATGGGGAATGTTCATGAAGAGGGAGACAATGTCGAAGCTAATTAACAAGTTAGTTTTTAACAGTTGAATGTCTTATTTTTGCATGAAACTCTGTGGAATTTTTGATTGAAGAGGCTGAATGGCCTATGTGAAGACGGAGAAGGTTAGATAAGAATCTTGATAACTTGTAAGTCGGATTACTAATAGAATCTACGACGGGTCTGAGTGGAACATTAATCTTGTGAAGCTTAGGTAAGCCATAAATTTTAGGCGGTCTAGCATGGTATGTCTTGAGTTTTTTTAAGTGTTTCTTCATCTAAGGAGTAGGTTCCATCAAGTAACTTATTTAATTTCCTGAGTTGACGTTTTGTAGGATCATAATCCAGTTTGGTGTAAGTATTACGATCTTGGAGTAATAAATTCATTTTTTGGTCATATGAATTGGTATCAAGAACCACAGTGCTATTTCCTTTGTCAGCTCTGGTAATGATTATGTTTTAAGGAGGTGAGAGGTTTCAATTCTGATGGTGGGATATTTAAGTCCGAAGGTTTGGCATCATAGATTACTTTTGCTACCTCAAAACGAAGTCTTTTGGCTTTAGTACTGGAAAGATGGCCGATGTTTCTCTCTATGTTATGTATGAAATCTAAATATGGGAAACATTTAGGTGAAATTGCAAATTTGACTTCTTGCTAGAACATTTAATTCGTCTGTTGTTAGTGGATGGTTAGATAAGTTGACTACCCATTTTTCCATCGGTAATTTGTTAGGGATCTTCTTAGATCGATTTAGCAGGTTAAGATATTTATTATGTAGATTAATATTGCTTTTATCAAAAGCTTTTATCCCTGAATTCTTTGAGACACTTATAATCAATTGTAGCAGATCTTGATTTAACATATTTGTTAAAAATTTAATGAATTTTATCTTGCTTTCTGATAAAAAATCTATCAGAAAGCAAGCCATTCCTTACTACTTAATCAGTTAAGAGTTTCTAAGCATGAATTGGCAACAAATAATCTAGAAACAGGCTTATCAAATACGTTAATTCACAATTCTTCCGCTCATCATCCATCCATCCCAGAAATTTGGCATCATTAAATCACTAGTTTCTGGAGCGCACAAATTCTGCTCCTCTGAAGAATCTCTAAACCAAGAACTAGAAATAATCAAAAATACAGCCATACTAAATGGATGTAATCTTAAAACAACTCAAAAAATCATCAGTCACTTCCTCACACATCAACCCAGACAAGAAGTCCATAGCATTCCCATGCCTTACGTCAAAGGCATCTCCGAACGTCTTTCAAAAATTATGAAGAAATACAATTTTGCCACTACTTACAAACTCATCAACCAAATCTATAACTTGTTACTTTCTCCTCTCACCTCTGATGTTACCTGGCATTTATGAGATCCCATGCTCCTGCAAATTGTCTTACTTTGGACAGACAGGTAGATCTGTTCAGAAATGCATCTCGGAACATCAAGACTACATTCTTCTTTTCAAACTGCAGAAATCTGGTCTCTCTCAACATGGAGTTGAAAATCCAAACCATAGGATCCATTGGGAAAAGTTGAAACTTTTACATAGATCTTTATATAAACATGAACGTTTATATAAAGAAAGTGCTGAAGCCCTACTACACAGACCAAATTTAAACACTTTCTTACTATTCCTAAAGTCATACAAAATTGTGTAAAATAATCTTTATATATATATATATATATATATATTTTTTTTTTTTTTTGTTCAACTATATTTTAATTTACTTCTATAACATGCTACTACACGCATATTGTAATCATGCACCCTAACTGTATGTTATTCCTAGTATTGTTTGAATTACTGTACCGATGATGTCCCAAGATACTTGGGATGAAATATTTAAATATTAAAAGTTATCACTGTGGTTAATACTTGTGTTTTTAGAGATGCTTATTCGATTCTTGAAAGAGATCCAACTTGTTAACTTCACAATTGTACTAACAATCTCCTCACAACTACTATAGAATTTCCTAGAGTATAAGATGTATAAGATTATCTCTATGGTCATTTCATCCTGTCATTCCTCGATTTTGTGGTGCCACTAAAATACACAAGGAAAATACTCCACTAAGAAAGCATAGATCTTAAACACTCTACTGTGGAAGGTATTAATTTTCCTACACATAAGCTTTCAAAACAATCAACCAAAGTTATAAAAGGTTTAACAGGTTTGACCACCTCCTTCATCAAGAATTCCGAATACTTTGTTTTAATTATTAAAGCCACCAGAGATGAAATTATGGCTGGTTCTGGTGTGATGTCCCTCTGTATTAATGTGCCAAACATTTGGGGCACATTATTACCTCTAATACCTCTGCCCACAGAGGTATTAGTTCTTTTAAAAGATAGGTTATCTAAACAATTTATGTCACTCCCGACCTACTGCATAAATTATGGTTACTTCCTATTTAAAAGCACTATTTTCAACTTTGGCTTGGCCATGGTCAATCCTTTATTGGCAAATATATATATTTAGAAGCCATGGTAAACTACCCTGTAAAAATCTCACCGGAAACACTTTGTGGCAAAAACACTTGCCTACAAAGTTACCAAGAGTCGGACATGACTGAAGGGTTAAATCCTCAATCAGTTACTACCCATGGAAACCAAGATTATGGAAAAGATGGTGCTTTCTTAATTCAGAGCTATAGTCTATATTTGTTCCAAGAGTTTTTGGATCATTTCAACAAGCAACACCCAAGAAAACAATTTGCTGTGGAGTTGGAAGTTAATGGTCCTCTCTCATTCTTGGATATCAAACTTACATGTGTAAAAAAAAAAAAAAAAAAAAAAAAAACTGGAGATTTCTATTTACAGGAAATCCACATATACCAACAGATACCTTCATGAGAAATCTTATTTCCACCCCCAAATGTTTGGCATAATTTCTACATTAGGTAAACATGCTCACATCCTCAATAATGAAGAAGAAGAGATCACCAAATAACTAAAGTTTTTTTCTGACAGCCTATCAGAAGAATGGTGTAAGCAGACTATTAATAAGCTCCTATTAATCCACCTGCTCACTGTAAAATAATAATGATAATAATGTAAAAGATTTTATTTATCTTCCATATATCAGCTCCGCTTGACTAATGGTAGCCAAAATTCTCAAAAAGTTTAAGATCTATACTTTTTTCATTCCTCTAACCAAACTTTGGTCCTTGCTTCATACTGAAAAACCAAAACATGACAACTGTAAGATACTATATTTTGGTAAGATAGAAAAATGTATTAGATTACGTATAGAGGAATGTGAGAGACATCACCTATGGCAGAGCTAGAGCCACTGCTCTATCTAATCACATTCTTAATTCTGTTAACCCTGATAATGATGATTCTAGCACTCACCCTGTGATCTAAGACAAATCAGAAAACATTTTTAGATGCTATGATGAGCTTGAAAGAAAAACTGTTGAATCAACAGAAATTTCCCTCGATCTGGTCCACCTTAATACTAACCTAAGCTATAACCTCTAATTGTTACTCCTCAGCCATTTAACTGTAGCATATGAGTTCATGCCCATGCAAACATGCTCTGTGGAATGATCCAGAATGTCTTCAATGGCAGCACTCCATTTGTAACTTAATTTATAGCTGTTGTTCTCTAGTAATGTATATTTTGTATTTCTCTTTTATTATCACATCTATGATATGCACTTGATGAAACCTTTTAGTTGTGTATTCAAAATAAATAGTTTTTTCTATATTGTTATACTTTGGTTGTAAAGTATAACACCTCTCCTAGCCAAATGTCAATCCTCACCTTCATGTGGTACAGCCTGTTCCAACGAAACGGTACTCTGGTGACCGAGTCACGCTGTGACTGAGTCCAGACCATGCAAGGGTGTTAGGACTAGATTTTTGCTTGGAGGGTAGTAAATGGGTGGAATGATTTGCCAAAGATGCTGTGAGAGTGCTTCATTGGTGAAAAGAGTTTAGGAGAGGTTGAAAGGTATGATAGGCATTTTATGAACAATATGGGTATATACTTTATACAAATACCTATTTTGCGTAAAATAGGTATTTTACATGGCAAGATATATTGCTCTCCCAAAATGAGTCTTTGCCTCCATGGAGATGCCTTGGAAGTAATAATATTTGGTTGTTTTGATATTTCCAAGCTGGGAGAAAAACTATGAGGAGCAGAGCAGATACTGACTTTACAGAAGAATTTTGAATAGACAGTATGAAAGAAAGCTGGCAAGTGAATTACTAGTTTAATGTTATAAGGCATAAGGTTTTAAAACTGGAAAACAATGATGGGATGCGAAGTATAGAACTGGTTGAGAAATCTTGCTGGAGATAGAGGAGATAAGCGGTCTGGAAGGATGATGAAGGATAATGCACTTGACTTTGTAGCTAACATGTTTGCTTAGTGCTGCAGGCATATCTACACATATTTAATCATCAGCCAAGTGAGTGCATGAGCACTCACTTGACTGATGATTAAAGTGGAAAACATCTTTTTATTGGAAAGTTCACTGTAGTTACAGTTTTCTTGAGATCTTCATTTCCTTCTACTGCTGCACTAACCTTTAGGTAAAATTCACTTTAAATGGTGGTAAAATTCCTACCTTATCCTATCAGTGGTATTAACAGGCACTTAAGCACCCATGACCTTTCCAGTTATTCTTGGACTTCGCAACCATAACTCAAGGATAAGGTGTTGTTTAGCCCTATGCCTCCCAGTGTGTCCTATGTCTGTAGATGTGTGTGTTCATGGGCCAGTTTGCCTGTTCTGGGAGACGAAAAAAAAAAGAGTTTCCAGGTGAAAAAAAAACCCTACCTCCATATTGTTAAGTTCTGAATAAAACTAAAAGTGTTTAACTTATAATTTCTTCAGAGCTTAACATGCATCTTAAATCTTTGCACATACTGATATGTCAAGCAGGTAAAATTAAATGTAAAGGTACCAGACAAATTAGAAATTTTTATAATTCTGTTATTTATCCCTTAATATTATAATATCTTTTGTTGTGATTAAATCCACTGCCTAAGCTTTGCTAAAAATAGCATGAGTGTTTGTGCACTACTGAGTGAAGGTCTAACAGATCAAAGATCAATTGCCAGAGGCAATGCACGTGCGGCAGATTACGCCTTGACTGTGAAGGGAAGGCATGTGACTAAACCCCCCACCACCACCACCACCACCAAAGAGATTACTAAGGGAGAATGTGGCGCTAGTGAAGGGAGTTGTACTTTGAAGTGAGGAGGGAAGGAAAAGGATATGACGTAGAGTATGGAAGTGTCGGGGCACGTAATTTAAAAAGGCAACACAGCGCCAGACCGGGGCTTTTTCTCTCGTTCGTCGGATCATCTGCCAGAGTCCCTTGACAGTCAGTCGTCTGCTCTTGTGGGAGTCATACTCTTCGTGCCCCGATGTTCGTCCCAGTTTTTTGGACGAAGCATCGAGCCACAAGTGAGGAAAGAATGCCAAGCAGTCCTTGAGAATCTGCCGATAGAAAGTTCTTCCAGCGGAGCTGAGGTCTGGTATGCAGTATAGACAGCCGAGCTTTGCTTAAACCTAGTGAACAGCAAGCACATGTCTTCAGTGTCCGAGATTCATCTAGCCCGAATCTGACGAGAAGGAAACAGCAGGTCGAATGGAACCAGCAACAAATCTGAAGGTGAAGCTGTATCCAGATGTGTATGATTTTCTAGCAGTTCCCAACTGGGTGGTAACATAGAAACCTTTTCTTTGTTCAATGAAAATGTACAGAAAGAGTGTTTATAACTTTTAATAGAACGTTTAAGTCTAGAATATTGTGATTTCACGTAAGGACTCTAGAAACCTAGTTTAGAAGACAGACTAAATTCCAAGACATGAATGTATAAATTAGAGTATGTCCTGAACATCTGTGAAGTGCATAACTTTAATAGAATTGTGTCATTAATCTTTGTATTTGTTGGAGTGTTATGTGGATTTGATACCTATGCTTGTTAAGATAGAATTAGAGAAATTGAGTGCATATATTTTATCTGAGATTGACATTGAAGTTAGTGCATGACAGAGTTAATCTTAATAGTGTTGAGTCATTAGCCTTTGTTCGAGTGCCATGTGGAACTAATACCTAAGCTTGTTAAGATAGAATTAGAGAGACTGAGTGTTATGATTTATCTGAAATTGATATTGAAGTAAACGTATGTTTGTCCAAGATCTTAGTAGTGACGGACCATATAGAGCATTGGGCAGATGAGGGTAATGTCATCAGTGAGAGTCAACATGGATTTGTGAAGGGGTGCTCTTGTTTTAGCAATATGCTAGCCTTTTATGATAAAGTTACAAGAGCATTAGATGAGGGAAAGGCATATACTGCCATTTTCCTTGACTTAGCAAAGGCATTTGACAGGGTGCCACATGATAAGCTGATATTCAAGTTGCAGCACATGGGTCTGGATGTCAGATTGGTCAACTGGATTCAGGATTGACTGTCCGATAGGAATCAGAGAGTTGTGTATGGTGGAGCAATATCAAAGAGGCAGAAGGTTACAAGTGGGGTTCCACAGGGCTCAGTACCGGGACCTATATTGTTTAACCTTTATATCAGTGACATTGTCCATGGATTGCAAGTGGATATTCGGTTGTTTGCGGATGATGCCTTATTAGTAATAGTGCAGATGCGGTAGCTCTGCAAGAGGATTTGAATAAACTAGATAGATGGGCAAATGAATGGGGGTGTCGGTTTAATGCAGCAAAATGTAAGGGTTTTGAGGTTTGACTCTATGGGAGGAGTTAAACTGGAGGAAGTAGGAGAGACGTGATCTGGGTTTGATGAGGTTTGAGGTTTGACTCTATGGGAGGAGTTAAACTGGAGGAAGTAGGAGAGACGTGATCTGGGTTTGATGATTGATAGAAACCTGAAATTTAGGGGGCATATTGCAAAGGTAGTGAAGGTAACACAGAGGATTGCTGCAATAATGAGAAGGACACTGATCTGCAGAGATAAAATGGTTATCATTCCCTTATATAAGACTCTGATCAGACCACACTTAGACTATTGTTCTCAGATCTGGTTCCCAGGATTTGAAGGGGATAAATTAACTGTGGAAAGGGTACAAAGGCGGATAACAAAGATGGTGTCGGGACTGTACAATGTTAGTTATGAGGATCGGCTGATGGAGTGTGGACTGTAGAGTTTGGTGGATAGAAGAAGGAGGGGTAATATGATTGAGACTTTTAAATGTTAAGAGGTGGTTACAGGGTTGACACTGGGAAGTTCTTTCGCTTGGTTGAGCAGCGTGAAGGAGTCATTACAAGGGGCCATCCCTGGAAGTTACGAAAGGAAACTGTGAGAAAGAGGGTGAGGAGTGGTTTCTTTGCATGGAGGGTGGTTGAACCATGGAATGCATATTCTGATGGAGTGGTGAGAGCGAGAACGGTCAATACATTTAAGGAGTGGTATGATAGACTGTGTTTCCTAGGAGGGACCTCCCTCGACGAGTCTTGATAGACTTCTGTTTCTTAGAAAAGACCTCCCACGATGAGTATTTCGACTCCATGGAGGCCTGAATAATAATAATAATATCCAACCTTCTCTTTCTGAATTGCAGAATGCAAAACTTTATGTCAGCTGTGTTGAACTAACATATACAGTACTTTATTCACCCTGCAATACCAGTCTTTTCAAATTCTCCTCAAGGATCACAACATTAACATCATTCTTGTTAACCTTCTCCAACTTTGCCTGCCTCATTTACATCCAAGCTACTAAATATTTCACTCTAAACGATATTATTAACATATAATGTCAATCACTAGTTGTCTCATTTGAAAGCCCTACAGAGCTCACTTATCACCTCCCTCCTTTTATACACTGCTTCTGAATAGAACTGCTGTTTGAGATGGCGAGTCTCACAGCAGATCTACTAATCAGTTATTATACCTCATTTGCTATTAAATTATTTAAGGAATTTGCAACATATACTGGAATATTAATTAAAAGAAACTTTAATGAATACTTCCTATATTTCGGAATACTGGAATTAATATTCCAGTATACGTTGCAAATACCTTAAATAATTTAATAGTTATGTGTTACCAACATATAAGGCTTTCTACAAGAAATACCTCATTTGCACAATTCAGAATCTGGAAATATCGTAGTATAATACATTTCCTTTTGTTGCCATTTCTTGTTTGATCTCTTCATGGCTGAAGAGTCATGACTTTATGAATAATTCTTCTCTCTCTATGTTCACTGGGCATCTACAGATGCCGTATGGTCACTCCGATGCTCGGCGATGTTCCACACCAGGCCTCGCCATGTAGTCCTGTTGTTTGCTTTTCTGGCAGCCTCAACTCTCTGAAGATCAGTCACTCCACACATGCCATCCATCCATCCATCCATCTCGTTGATGGTCTACCCCTGCCTCTTTTTCCAGGAACTTTACCTTCTATTACTATTCTGAGAAGTCCTACTTCCATCCTTTCTATGTGTCCAAAATATTTTAACTTTCTTCTGTCAATATCCTTAAGGAGCCTTAAAATTCTACAAATCTTTTCTAACACCCAGTATATGATATCCTCAACAGCCTTCTGTAACATCACATCTCAAAAGCAGATATCCATTTCTTATCTGACTTCTTTAGGTTCCAAGTCTCGCATCCATAAGTCGCTGTTGGAAAAACAACTGCATCTAAAATCCTCAACTTTGTTCCATGGAGATAGATCCATCCTTCCAGATTTTAGACTGGTCTCTGACTGTTGTTTTAGCCATTCCTAACCTTTTTCTGACGTCTTCTGAACAGCAATTATTCACATTAATAATGGATCCCAGGTACTCAAACTTGCTGACTTCCTCAATTCTTTCTCCATTAAGATACACTTGTTTCTCAAGAGCTTCTCTGTTTGTTTTTCCTTTGAGAACCATGATCTTTGTCTTGCTAGAATTGAGTTGAAGTCCTCTGTTATTACTGATGTTGTTAACTTTGTCAAGAATTAGTCTTAGTTCTTCCATGTCATTACAAAGGAGTACTGTATCATCAGCATACCTCAGATTACTGATCAATCTACCTCCTATCGTAATTCCTGTCCTGAGCTCATCCAATGCTTCACGCATGATGTCCTCTGCATATATACTAAACAAGTGAGGAGAAAGTAAACATCCTTGTCTAACTCCTTTTCCAACTTGAAGCCAGTCAGTCAATCCAACACCTGTTCTTACCTTGGCTTCTTGCTCCTTATACAAGTTGGCTATCAACCTGATAGTGTATTGAGGAAAACCCATTCTTTTCATTACTTCTCACAGTTTCACATGCTCAACACAGTCAAAAGCTTTAGAGTAGTCTAAGAAACACATTACCAGAGGGAGTCTGAATTCTTTATATTTTTCTATGATCTGTCTAAGGCAAAGGATCTGATCTCTGGTGCCCCTACCTTTCCTAAAACCTGCTTGTTCCTCGGGCATCTCTGCCTCAACTTTGGCCTCAATCCTATTTAGCATGATCTTTAATAAAATTTTGCTTGCAAGAGATATCAAACTAATAGTTCTATAATTCTTGCATGCCTTCATATCACCTTTCTTGTGTAGTGGTATGAAAACTGACGTCTTCCAGTCATTAATTAATCAGTAATTCTTATCCAAGTTTAATTTAGATCTTCCTCTTCTGTTTTCCTTCCACCATGGGATGATTTTCTCACTGTTATTATTTCTTTTTCTTGTTATGTGTCCAAATTATTTCAGAATTCTTTGAATTAATGATTTTTATCTTTAGCTTTTATCTTTGGTCACCATCATTAATTATCCATTATTATAAAATATAACTAGATTGCTTATGCCCAGTTCCTACTAACCTCCATAGAAAACAATGCCTTTAACTATCCAGTTGCTTGCATTCATTAAAGCAAACCTCTCTGATCTAGAGCCATCCCTCTATAAGTATAAAGTGGTCTGATTTTTGCACTGTCCTTTTGCATGATGTCCCCTTGTTTCCCAAACCTTTACATGGTTGGGATTGTAATGGCTATAATACTGTCATTGAATACCACATCAAGGATACTATTAATGCCTTAGTGTCTTAGATAATGACATGGTGCTGATTTATCTGGCTCTACTACCTTATTAACATCTAGCCCAGTGGTGGCGAACCTTTTTATGTGCGCGTGCCAAAAATTTACAAATTGAGTTGCTGACGTGTCGGGCAGTTTTTAATAGGGGAAAAATTAATCTAAGTTTAAGTATAATCTCTGGGAAAAATCCCATGTTACTCCTCTTAAATACTATTATTATAATTAAGGCTATTATAGCCTGTTTTTGTTTAGGAGTGACCCTTATTTAAATACATTGGCTATCAATACTCAAAGGGGTATATATATTTAGGGCATTATTAGTGAGTATAGAAGGCAATTAAGGTAGAATAAAAGATGTGGAAAAATTTGGTACACACCTTTAATGATTCTATGATGTCTTCCACTTCCATGATCTCGCTGAGGGTTGTTTACAAGCGGGGGGAAGCGTGGGGGTGTGTTTAGACGCGGGAAAAATAAGTTTGGATAACCTGGGTTAATATTAATAATATATATATAAATTATACATATATTATTTTGAATTAGGGCGCATTCTTGTGGGGGGGAGGAAGGGTAAAGACTATTGTGGCAAATGGGGCAGGGTTAACGGGGTGTGGAACCGTTTCGGTCGTGTGACCATCCTCGGAATTTTGTCGGAAATGAGTGTAGGGTTTGCCCTACACTCATTTCCGAGAGGAGCCCTCCACATAGCCTTTAAAGGAATGCGGAGAACCAACCAGGGCTTCTGACCTAATGTCCAATCCTCACCTTCTCGTGGTGCACCCTGTTGGGTATCTACTTTGATACTGAACAAACGAGGATGGGCTGGCAATTTGGAATTTAGCCGACCAAATTGTATTCTTATTGGTTAAACCAAAATAAAAAGTGATGGTACAACATGACAAAATTTCATGCTGGCTGGGGCGTCACCCGGTTAAACAAGGCCCCCGTTGTTTTCGCCAGGGAACCAGGGCGAACAGCGAAAAGTCAGCTACTGGAACAAATCTGAAAACAAACCCCAACTCAACATCACCAGAGTTAAAGATCAGTACTATCAACATAAGAAGCCTGAATGGCAAAGAAATGGAGCTAGCGGAGGAATTCGATAAGTACCAGATCGACATAATAGGGGTGACTGAAACAAAAAAGACCAAAACTGGTGAGATCTTTCTGAGCAATAAATACAAAATGTTATATTCAGGCAATGACAATCAAGGAAAAGAAGGAGTAGCCATAGTATTCAACACAAAATACGAGGCTAATCTTCTTGAATGGCAGTCAGTCTCAAGCAGAGTAATGTGGGCAAATATGAGAATGGGGAACTGGACAATGAGACTTATTTGTGCCTATGGTCCCACTTCTACTAAAGTAGAAGTGGAGGAATTTTTTGAGGCTTTAGAAAAAGCAACTGACACAATGAAAAAGGAAAAGTTGGTCCTTGTTGGGGATCTAAATAGCAGAGTAGGAAATGATTGTGAGACATACAAAAATATTTTGGGAAAATTTGGAGAAAAGAGCAAAGCTAATAATAATGGCAAATACCTGTTGGATTTCTGCTCAGGACATGGACTGGTTATTACTAACACCATGTTCCAACATAAAAATGTGCACAAATTCACATGGAGAGAAGAGGCTAGGAATAAGAAAAGTATCATTGACTATGTTATTGTTGATAGTGATGTTTTCTCCCTGGTGCAGGACACCAGAGTGTACAGAGGATTTGAAATTGGGAGTGATCACTATTTAGTCTTGAGCAGGATAAAATTGAATTTCATATTGACAAGAATAACATATAAGAAAGTTTTAAAGCGAATAAAAGTTGAGCAGCTCTCAGATGTGAACTGTAGACTAAAATACAGAAATATTATTGAAAAGAAAATGAAAGAGTTTGAGAACAGGAATCAAACCTTGGAGATTCAGTGGCAAACTCTGAAGAAAACATTGATTGATTCTGCCAGAGAGGCATGTGGTGAGGTTGTGTGCAAGGATAAAAAAATCAGAACTCCCTGGTGGACACAGGAAGTTAAAGAGGCAGTGAAGGAAAAGAAGAAAGCATATCAAAAGTTCCTGGCAAATAAGTCAGCTTTTACTCTTACAGAATACAGAGACAAATGTAAGAAAGCTAAACAGTATGTAAAACTAGCTAAACAAAAGTCATGGGAGGACTTTGGCAAGAATATAGAAAATAAATATCAAGAAGGTGGCAAAATATTCTGGAGGTTGTTGAAGAAGCTTAGGAATAGAGGAAAGAGTGCTGTAAAAGGAATTAGAGATGATAAAGGTGACATGAAAACAGGAGAAAAAGATATCCTTGAAGTATGGAGTAATTACTTTGAAAAACTGCTAAATGAAACAAGCAGTGATTACAGCACAGTGATAAAAAAAACACTGACCAGGCATGCAGGCAGGAATACATATCCATACTTGAAGTAGAAAAAGCTATTAAAGGCTTGATATGTGGAAAGGCAGCAGGAGTAGATGATATTTGACCAGAAATGCTGAAGTATGGTGGTATAAGAGTCTTACAGTGGCTGCACTGCATAGTTCAGTAAGCCTGGACAGAGGGACGAATTCCCGATGATTGGAGTAGAGCTCTCATAGTACCCATATATAAAAAGGGAAATAAAACTAAATGTGAGAATTACAGAGGTATTTCCCTACTGAGTGTTCCTGGCAAGATCTATGCAAGTATACTTGAGAAACAGTTGAGAAGAATTGTGGAAGAAAAGCTTGGTGAAGAACAAGCTGGATTCAGGCCAAATAGAGGCTGTCAGGATCAGATCTTCACTTTACGACAAATAGTCGAGAAAGCATGGGAATATAACAAAGATCTGTATTTAAGTTTTGTCGATTTGGAAAAGGCATATGACAAGGTGCCAAGAGAGAAGCTATTCAATACGCTGCAGTTATGTGGTGTCAATGGGGCATTATATCAAGCAATACTTAGTCTTTATTTGAGTTGTAAGTCAGCAGTTAGAATTGAAGGAAGTACAGGAAGATGGTTTAATGTTAAATCTGGTGTGAGACAAGGATGTACATTATCCCCTCTGTTATTCATTATCTATATGGATCACATTATGAAGGAATGTGGTATTGAACCTGATATCAAAATTGGAGATGTTAATGTCAGCTCTTTGCTTTATGCGGATGATGTTATACTTCTAAATAAATCCGCTACAAGTCTGCAAGATTCTCTGACTAAATTGAATAGCTGTTGTAATAGATATGGTATGAAGTTCAGCAATAAAAAGACAAAGACAATGAAAATAGGCAGAATCATTGAAAATGTCAACTGCATTGTGAATGGAGAACCTGTGGAACAAATAAAACATTTCAGCTACTTAGGCATGATTTTTACTGAAGATGGTAAATTAAATATAGAAATAGACAACAGAATCAACAAAGCTGGTATGGTGGGAAGTCAATTGAATAAATTCATATGGAATAAGAAAGAAATTAGTCGGAACACTAAATTAGCTGTATACAAGACAGTGTTCAAACCAGTTTTAACTTATGGATCTGAGAGCTGGGTTAGAAGTAAAACACTTGACCAAAGACTAGAGACCGCAGATATGAGAGTCCTGAGAAAGATTAGAGGTGTGAACAGATGGCATCAATGGCAATATCATATTAAAAATGAGGATATTAGGAAAGAACTTGACATTGTCAGCATCCAGGAATGCATTAGCAGAGCTAATCTCAGGTGGTATGGTCACTTAAATAGAATGGGAGAGGAAAGATTAGCAAAACAAGTGTTCTCTGCCAGGTTGGCAGGAAAACGACCCAGAGGAAGACCAAGATATAGGTGGATTGATACGGTACAAAGTGCCTTAGACGATAGAAATATAAGATCTGATAATGTTGGAGTCTTGACAAGTAACAGACTGATTTGGAGGAAAATTGTAGATAGGAAGTTAGTAATGATGTAATTTTTTCATGTAGTACTGTCATATCCTGTACACCCCTTGAGGGTACATGGCAGGAATTTGATGATGATGATGATTATTATTAATATTAACCCCGGTTATCCAAACTTATTTTTCCCGCGTCTAAACACACCTTCATGCTTCCACCCCTCTCTTCCCCCGCTTGTAAACAACCCTCAGCAAGATCATGGAAGTGGAAGACATCATAGAATCATTAAAGGTATGTACCAAATTTTTCCACCTCTTTTATTCTACCTTAATTGCCTTCTATACTCACCATAATAGCTGTAATTATAATCTAAGTTTATTTATTTATTTTATAAATTTATTATTATTATTTATTATTGAACAGGCTTTCCTCAAAAGGAAAAAGTTGAAAGACCTGTATAAAGAGAGAAGCTGGTTCATAACAAACCAACGTAATGGTATGGAATGTAGCAACATTATTAGAAACATTAACATAGAGATAGAAGTGGAAAGGCAGAAACAAATAGAAGAAAGAAATTTTAAGATAAAAATACAGGAACACTTAGCAGATAGCCCTTCAGCTGCATTCTTCAATAGACAATTCACAAAATTTTGCAAAGAAAGGACTATCACTCAAACCTGCATTGATGGAGAAGACATGTCCACCACTCAGGACATCCTTGACTCCTTTCAAAAACACTATAAAAGTCTGTTTGAAGACAATAATACTGTTTCCACCACTCAAGACATCCTTGACTCCTTTCAAAAACTATAAAAATCTGTTTCAAGACAATAGTACTGTTGGAAATTATAACTTTTGGTACATTAATGGCTTTCCTGTTCATATCCAAGATGGGCTTGCCAGACCCATTACAGCATGTGAAGTTACCACAACCTATAAAGAATGCCATACAATAAAATCCCTAGGGATAGAACTTTATCGTAAGGCCTGGGATTTTATTCTTCCCATTGTAGTTACACTGTTTAATTCTTTTCTCTCATCAGGATACATACCAAGTGAATTTGTAGCAAGCCATACTGTCCTCATTCCAAAACTTAATAGTGATCACACTTTAATCAGCAGCTGGAGACCTATTTTTCTAATACTTGACTACAAGGTATTTTTTCACGTTATCAATAACAGGCTCAAAGTGGGAATGAGATATATGAAGTACCAGGTTGAGCAGTAGAATTTAATCTATTTCTGCTATGTGATCTAATCTGGTTAGTTAATACAAAAAAGCAGTCAATGGCAGTGCTATTAGTAGACCACACTCAAGCATTTCATAATGTCTGGCATCCCTTTCTGTTCCACATCCTCCAGCAAATTGGTGTAGGTAAAAAGCTGCTATCAGTTATAAAAGGAGCCGATGCCAGTTCATCTACCTGCCTCCTAGTTAATGGGTTCCTGTCAGACCCTGTAAAAATTTGAAAAGGAGTCAAGCAAGGTTTCCCCTCTTAGTCCACTGTTCTTTGCATTGGTTCTTGAACCTTTCTTACAGGAAGTCGACAATACACATGCTGTGTGAGGAATAACAGTTCCTTCAACTATAAAGGAAAATAAGGTATTAGCATGTGCCAATGATGTAGTGGGAACTTTGAAGGATAATGATGCGATATATACATTTTTTGGTATTTTGGAAAAATTCAGCAAACACAGTGGATTAACTATTAATGCAGACAAGATGATTGTGTCTAGAAAAAGAAGAGGGTTGCTTTCAATTTCGATGTGAATTGTATATGTTTGTGTTGTTTGTTCAGGTGGCTTAGGAATGAATTTAATGTTTTGTGGCCAAAACATGAAATTCATTCCTAGGGGAAACAGGATGAACCATCCCAGTCAGAAAAGATGAACACAAATGACACATTAAGTACCTCTGCTACGTAAAACAGGCCTATCAAACCACGCACTCCAAACATGCCACAGAATTGACTGGAAAGGCACCAAGTCCCTACACCGCACCAAAACCTGGTGTGAAATAAAATTCAAAGAAGCTTGTGAAATGCTGAAACATTATCCAGACCTGAACAAAAATGATGGATTAATCATTCCAAGAATGTTGGAGGACCCATCGGCAATCCGTATAGCAATCAGAACAAGCCCAAACAGAAGAAAATCTCAATACGAGAGGACTTTAGAAATGTTTAATGTAGTTCCGTTTATAGTTTATTTTTATTTTAAAAAAATAAAATAAAATTATATTATTTTATTTTATTTAAATTTTTTTTTCCACAAGAGGTCAGGCTAGGTTAAATGATTAACAAGCATTTAAATTCATCTTACTTTTGTATAGTGCGGTGTCATGTAGCTTATATCTTATACATGCTGATATATATTATCTACCAATAATTGTCGGGACAACCCTGTTATTTGAAGTTATAGAACATTCCAGGTTTGTTACTAACATTAAAACCAGTGTACAGATGGTAAGAAACAGTGTTTCATCATAGCAGTTGAATTCTGGTAGTATGGCAACACTATGTGAACTCAGTGACTTCGAGAGAGGTGTTATCGTGGGCTGTAACATTGGTGGCATGTCCATACATGCCATTGCTGCTCAACTGGAGCATCTAAATTCAATGGTTGGTGAGGTGATAAACAAACGGAGATCTTCTGACATCACTAGGGCAGGAAACACCTAGGGTGACTGCCAAAAATGACTGTTAGGGACAGGATGGTCTTAAAATGGGTGGCATGCAAAAACCGCCTATAATCAGCACAGACCATCAGTGATGAGTTCCAGAGCACCAGTAACACCATAATGAGCACTAATACTGTATGAAAAGAACTTCATTTACTGGGTTTTCACAGAAGAGCAGTGGCACACAAGCTGAACATCACAACAGCAAACAAGGCAGCACATCTGGCCTGCTGCAATGAGCATGTGAACTTGACAATTGACCAGTGGAAAATGGTACTCTGGAGTGATGAATCAAGGTTCACCTGTTTCCAGTCTGATGGCAGGGTGTGGAGGCAGCCTGGTGAATGCTTGTTACCACAGTGTATTGTACCCACAGTAAAGTTTAGTGGTAGAAGAGTAATGGTGTGGGGTGCATTCAGCTGGTTTGGAGTGAGACCACTGGTTGTTGTCTGTGGTTCCATGAAGGTACTGCAGCTTAGTACCTTGATATTCTAGATAATCAGGTGCTGCCTACTCTGCAGAGTTTTTATGGAAAGAACCCATGTTACTATGACGACGACAATGCTCCATGCCACAAAGCTGCAGCTGTTATGGAATGATATGAAGAGATGGGTGTAAGACAACTGCCCTGGCCTGTGCAGTCCTGACATCAACCCCTTTGAACACCTGTGGGATGAATTGGAGCTGCAATTGAGGTCCAGAGCAGCATATCCTCAATCTGTTGCTGAACTTAGTGCTGCTTTAATGGAAACATTGGTGGAAACTTTCCCTCAAAGGGTGCAGGAGGTGATCAAAGCCATAGGCAGACATACCTGATATTAGTATCTGGCTACTGGTATCAATTGTAAATTGCTAAAGCATCTGGACAATTATTGGTAGATAGTGTATCATCAAATCCTACAGCCTTAGTAACATCAAGTTTGCTCAATTCCCCATATTCCTCAATTTCTCTTGCTCACTCATTCAGTTTCTCCTCCTCATCATCATCATCATTCCATTGCCTTCAAACTCTCCATGATGTCACAAAAATTAATTTTTGCATTGTCATTTTTCACAAATGGCTTGAGTCTAATTTGATATATTACAGTGTTAAGTTTCACACTCACTATGTGGATATATGGTTAAAATGTATGTGGGTTCAGATTTTGGTATTCAGGTATTCTTCCTAAACTCTAACCTTAATTTATGAGAAATAAATAATAGTACACAATTATATTGTGTAACCTATTCTTCCTCCTCCCTTTGCTGTTATTTTAATAAATAACCTTGATATATCTGATAAAAGTGAGGCTAGTCAAAAAATTGGTATAGTAATTGTTGAATTAAGTAAGATGATGATCATAACATCAACCTCATATTAATGTGTACTTAAATATTTACAGATTGGTGTCATTTGTGATGAAGCATGTATTGCTATCCTTGAAAAAACAAAGGATTATTATACAACACAAACTGGAAAAGAATCACTTGAACTTGATATTGAAGCAAGGTAAGGATTTTTCTCTTATAATAATAGTAATTTTGCACATGCAATAATATAGTTTCTGTCCATTGGCTATGATTCCCCTCCACGTTTTCTATACCATATTTATCTCCTATAACGATGCCAAGCATTTTAAAGGCAGACAAATGGATGGATGCTAGAAAGGATCAGTAGAACTTTAAGGCTCCTTAAGGATATTGACTGAAGAAAGTTGAAATACTTTGGATAGATTGAAAGGATTGAAGGAGAACTTCTCAACACAGTAATAGAAGGTAAAGTTCCTGAAAAGAGTAAGGGGTAAACCATCAATGAGATGGATGGATGGATGGTGTGTCTGGAGTTAGATTTTCAGAGAGTTGAAGCCTCCAAAAAAGCATACAACAGGACCACATGGCGAGTACTGGTGTAGCACATCACTGAGCATCTGTTGATCTCCATTGAACAGATGGATGGAACAATACCAAAAGACAAAGCAGACTTCTATTATTTCATCCCAAACTTTTACATCAATAACAAAGAAAAATCCACCCTTTCTGTTACTACTAGACAATATTTCACATCTAGTGCTTTTCCTTGTGCCTTCATTGGTTGAGAGATCAGGAATATCTTGATCAGAAAGTCCTCTGATCATTTATGTTACATGTTTATACTCTTGTATTCCACTGCCATCTTCTTATAGCTTTACAATCCAAATCAAACCTTGGTCTCCTGGATTTTTTGCTATTCACTATCATTTACTCTAGCAAATTAGTCCATTTTTAGCCTATTACACAATAAAAAAAAAGGGGGGGGACCTGTATCATACTTACACACATAATGATGTCAGATCAGACCATTATAAAATAATGGAGAAATCCATCGACAATCAACTTCTATAACTACTTCAAAGTATTTCTTCCTCCTCCCCACTTCTCAGGTTATGTGAGTATGGATTCTACCACAGTAGCTCTTCATATGACCTTGTTTATGTCACTGCTGTAGGCCCAATGTAATGGAGCAATTTGGAGAAACCTTGGTAGCTATGTTAGATGCCTCCAGGGCATATAGCTCTGTCTTTCACAAAAGTCACAAGAGACTTCCTGAGTAAGTCTTAATATGAACAAAAATTGTGCTTTCTCAGTTAATGTTTATTTTTCTATTAATTCAAAGTTCACAGCATCAGAACTACTCAGAAAACACATATTTCTTGATTATTTTCTATTAAAGCATTTTATACCTTGCAGAGATTGATCTCAAAAATTTTCAGAGTAAGCTATCATTTCCAGCACATCAATGTAAACTGAATATCTGCTAACTTCCGACTGCATGTGACATCATCACTCTTAAAATGAGGGGGGGGAAGAGGGGGACAGAATATTCACTGATGCATTATTCTTGAGTGAATTATGATCATGAGTTGCATATAGGTACTTTTAGAAAGTGGTTTATTTTAATTTCTAATTCATGCACAAAATTCATTCCCATTAACCATTTAATTTCAATTAGGAGCAAATTTAAAATTATATCTATGGAAGTTTTTTCATTTGGCTATGCTACTAACTATATATCGGGTTTTATCCTTTATCCAAATGTTAGCAAACACTTGGTAGTTATGTATCATTTTAAATTTAAGGTAAATGATAAAACTGGAATCTTGTAGTTTAGTGAATTTAACAGATGTTGAAAGTTTTCCCCCTTGGTTATGATATAAATTAAAGATGCCAAGAAATGATATTCTTGGTTAAATCCTTTATCTAAGTGTAAGTAAACAAAGTTTACACATTAAGTATCTTCATGACAGGGCTACTTGTACCCCTGTCATGAATATACTTCATGCAAACTTTGTTTGCTTACACTTGGATAAAGAATTAAACTAAGAATATAATTTCTTGGCATCATTAATTGTAGAATTTAACGTAATGCATTTATTTAGTGAATATAAGCGGGAGTTTCCCATCTCCATTCCTCTTGCTAAAGTATATGAAGCCATATGATTTTTGTGGAATCATTTTCATAAAATGAAAGTCTCCAGTAGTTTAGTAATAACTTTATTTACATTTTTCATTATTGCATATGCATTCCCTGTTATACACTTTACACAAAAAATTGTTTAAGAAAATCTAGAAATAATTGTACTTTAAAAAAAAAACTTCTAGCAGTCCAGCAAATCTGCTTACTAGAAAGCAATGAATACCACTACTGTATTTTACAGGGTGGTACATAAGTCATGAAGGGATTTAAACACTTTATCACTTTTTTTATTTGTTAATTTTTTTTTTTTTTATAATGAAATATAGAGCCTGGAGATTGTTTGTTATGAAAAACCACATCATGCAAATACCTTCCATTTTTTGGCTTCACAAAGACTTGGCCCTTTCTATGGCATGTTCCATGACAACTGTTAATGTTTCTGGCTGCAGCGTTCTAATTTCTACATGAATTTTCTCTTTCAACTGTTGGATTGTTGAGGCTTGTTCACATACACTTTTTCATTCAGATAACTCCATAGGAAGAAGTTGGGAACCATCAGATCTGGAGAGCATGATAACCAGTTAATTACAGATCTTCATTTACAAGGCGTATAAGTAACTCCTTTGTTACTTATAGGCCACCCTGTAGCAAAGTAATGAAAAAAGGAAAAAAAATTGAAGTGCTGTCAATTTTGTTATCACAGTAGCTCTAATTGCTTATGCATTTACAGTAAAGGCTTTGGAACACCAATAAGTGTTAGTGTCATGAATATCTTATTGATTACTGTATCTCGGCTGTAAAGTTGGTGATAAAGATATTATGATCTGGAGCTGATTATTCTGCTAAGGATATGTGACATTTCTGGATAATGCAGTGCTTCCCATATTTCATCAGTTTTATGAAACAGAAAGTTATCCGAAAAAAATTTGATTGGTATATACATACTTCCAGTCTCAGAACCTTTGAGATAAATTAGAACATCTGGCCAGAAAATAAAGGAAGAATAGTCCAAAATACTTTATTCATATTATCATATAATGCGGAAGAGTTTACTAAGAAAGGTGTCTGATTTGGAAGTGGTAGGACTTTTCCTTCCTGAAACTTAGATTTTTCATAAATCTTGCAACAGACAAACTAGCCAGACAAACACATACAATTAACAGACATAATAGACTAGTTTCATAACTTTAGTTGATTCAATTGTAATTCAAAGACAGAAGAAATTTTGGTGTATATCAAGAAAAGTGAGTCAAAGTATGCTTTACACACACACACACACACACACACATACAAAATGCTTTTTTTTTTAACAAATGCTTTTATGTGAAAAATATCCAAAGTTAACTAATAACACCCTCCATGGAAGTTGGCAGATCCTTTGTGGGAGGTTCATTCAACTGACAACAAATTTATCATACTGAATCTTAAAATCCTTAACACTCCTTGCATTAACAACATATTCCGGTAGTACATTCCATTCACTCACAATTCTCTATGTAAAAAATCTACTTCGCACACACACTACTTCACCACACTCTTACATATGTAACTTCTAGGGATAGCCTCTGGTTCTTCCCTTCTCACTTTCTACTCTTTGTATAATCCCCTCTGGATTAATCTGATAAAATCAACTCATTAACTAAAACACCTCTATCATATCACCTCTTTTCCTCCTATCCATCACACTCTGCAATCCACATTCCTTCAACCTCTCTCTCCATAGCCAACATTCCAGAGTCCTGATATTTTTCTTAGTTACTCATCTCTGAACCCTCTCCAATGTTTCTGCATCACAATGAAAACCAGGTGACCAAAAGTGATAACATTAGTTCAAGCATGGTCTGATCAGTGCTTTATACAGTGGTACAACCGCCTTCTTATACCTACATGTTAGTGTACTTCTTATCAGAGCAGCACTATGATGTGCAGCCTTGAATCTCATCTATTTCCAGCGGTACAGCACTATCAATATAGTACAGAGATATATATCAATATAGACAGAGATACTATCAATATTTCTGCACTCCAAAATGCAACACGTTGCATGTATTAATATTAAAATTATATCCTCAATCCTTTGTCCAGGTCAAAATCTATTCAAAATTTCCTGAAGGAAATTAATTTCAGCAGTGCTGCTTATAATTCTCTCCAACTTTCCATCATCAGCAAACATCTGAAGATCCCCAGTCAGTCCACATGATATATTATTCACAAACCAGTTGAGCAGCAGACAGCAGAGGCTCAATAACAGAAACCTAGGGCACCACTAGTTACCCTCCTTTTTCGAGATATTGCTCTATCACTGTTCTCATTGTCTGCAACTTTACGCCACTTATCATGTGGTAGTCCATCGAATGCTTTTGCAAAGTCCAAAAATATTGGTCTCTCTCACCAAAGCAATTGGCCGTAGCTTCTGCCCAACACTATTCCCACCCTTATCATACCCAGATGGCTCTATTGCATCATCACCCACAGAAAAAGCCAGTCTTCTGGCTTCTCACTTTGCTTCCAACATGCATAACTGACAATGGTAATGTCCCCCAACCATTCCAGACATCCAATATACAATGCCCCTATATCCTTTTGCCAGGATGAGATCAGAAACAAAAAAAGATTGTCCAAATTAAACACAAAAAAGTCTCCTGGCCCTAATGGCATTCCCCTAGTTGTCCTGAAAGTTTGTGCACCAGGACTGACTCCTATCCTATGTCACTTATATATACTCCACTAGAATCTATCCCACAACCTGGAAATTGGCGTATATTCAACCCATTCCCAAGAAGGGTGACAAGTCACTGCCATCCAACTACTGCCTTATCTCGCTTACCTCAGTCCTGTCTAAAGTAATGGAAAAAATCATCAATTCCCAACTCCTACTGTTGGATCGCAACTTCTTCTAAATCACGTTTTATCATCTTACGATTCTCTCTCTTTAGTATTTAACTAGTTGTAGGCTGATATATCAATCGAATATGAAGAAAATTTATATTATACTGTGCCACTACATATTCTGAATTGCAAGAGCAATTTAGATAAATCAACCCTCAAATGTATTAGGTTATCATAAGCTGATTTTAGGCCGAGGTTTTTATTCTTACTACATAGGGTTCCCGCTAAGATTCGTATTATTTTAATGAGCGGTGCAATGAAACAATCAGGCAAATACAAGATTCAATTCAAATAAAATTATTTAATGCAGTGTCACAAATATTACATCATAACACAGTATTTCAACAGGGACATTATGATTGAACAAATATAAAGCTCTCATTAAGTCACTAATATACTACTCAACTGAGCTTAAACTTTATAATTAAAGATTATATTTAACAGATCTTATCCTTCTTATTACAAAGAACTTATATCATAACTCTACTCTGATTAAGGTTACATTTCAAAACATTTTTAAATATCAAATCAGTTCAAGATATTCAGAAGAATACAACTCATGAACATTCAGACATTCGTTTGTAATTCTCTAGGCTCAGTTAATCAATTTTAGTTCATGTAAATTCGAGATTCCTAAATTACAACAAATAGGCTTCACAGTATTCTCATTCATTTAATGAACATTTAATTAAATAACATAGCATTTATCATTTGAAGAGGAAAAAGTCTTAGCACATCACATATTAAATCTTGACTCGCTGAATACTGCAACTAGGAACAATTTACTTTTGGAGGAATTAATTTTCGTTACTTCTCGCTAAGTATAGTAAAGATAATCTTACCAGGATATAGCTTCAACACATCATAAGTAGATCGAACAACAATTTTTAAGTCCTTGCTGACTTTCACTATGTAGTAACACAAACTTAAAAGAATCTTCCATTTCCGCAAATGATTTATAGACTTGGGAGAATATAATCTTTATGCACTTGATTCTAGTAGTAAGACTTATACGTTGGTTAGACATAACTGGTAATTAATTTACGGAATTAACAACGCATATGAAGTATTTAATTAAAGATAACTTTAATGAATCACTTCTATATTTCAGCAATGTCACATTGCCATCTTTAGGAACATAAAGATATGGTACGTGCACTAAGGAACTAACAAAGCAAATGAGGAAGAATGTAAGAAACTAATTTTGTTCCTAAAGTCCTAATAGTGCCCTCTTGCGGGCTAATTTGGTAGTCTTGGCAGTTGGGCTGAAGTTCTCATAATGAAAGTCTCCCAAATTTGGGGCAGTTTCATGCACCCAAATTTGTTGAGGTTAGGAACGTTTTTTAGAGCTGCTGAAGATTCTTTGAATAATCTTTCGTATTTAAACTTGCTGCGATGGATTATTTTTGTTTTCTTCCAACGAATTTTATGGTGGGTATCTAAGGCATGGTCTGCCAACCCAGAGCGGCTGTACTGGTGAAATCGGATGTAGTCTTGGTGTTCTGAAATCCTGATATTTGTTGTTCTGCCTGTTTGGCCAAAGTAGGACAATTTGCAGCTGCAAGGGACCTGGTATACACCAGGTAGGTCTAGGGGAAGTGGTTGGTCTTTGGTAGAGCGGATAAGGGATGCCAACTTTTTATATGGTCTGTAACAGGAAGTAAGGTCATATTTTTTGAGGATATTAGTTATTTTTTCAGAGGTGCCCTGGATGTAGGGGATAGTGATAGACTTGGTGTAGTCTTTATTCTGGAGGGGGGGAGGGGGGTTGTGGTTTACAGGTTTTAGTATTTTGGGGATTTTTTTGGGGTTATAGCCATTGGCTAAGAAAGTGTTGAGGATGTGGTTTAGTTCCATAGTCAGGGCCTTGTCATCTGAGCAGATTAATTTTGCCCTGTTATATAGTGTTTTTATCACCCCATATTGTTGTGAGGGGGGGGGGATTGCTGGTGAATGTATCTGCCAGTGTGGGTGGGTTTTCTGTAAACAGAGAAACCCAAAGATCCATCAAGCTGGTGGGTGATTAAAGTGTCTAGGAAGGGGAGGGTGTTGTTTTCCTCTTTTTCTAAGGTGAACTGGATTCTGGGATGTTGGTTGTTTAAGTGTGTTAGGAAGGAGTGGAGTGTGTCTGAGCCATGTGGCCAAATAGCAAACACATCATCTACATAACGAAGCCAAGTAGTGGGTTTTTGTGGGGCGGAGTTTAAGGCTTTCTCTTCCAATGTCTCCATAAAGAAATTGGCCAAGGGCGGGGAAAGTGGTGAACCCATGGCTGTCCCCTCTATCTGTTTGTAGAACTTTCCTTGCCAAACGAAATAGCCTGAGTTCATTGTGAACTCAGGCTATTTCGTTTGGTTCTATTATAGTAGTTCTATTATATGAAGCGTGAACTATTATAGTAGTTCACGCTTCAACACGCACTAGGAGAAATTTGCATGTTTTCTCACAACAACCAATCAAATGATATCACAAAGAATCTTCTGGATAAATTAAAATTACATACATTACAGTTTCTAATATTATTATTAAAAGAATAAAGCAAAAAAAATAAATGACACTTTAATATAGAGGCTTTTCATGTCTATAATATATTTAAAAATTACATAAATAAAATTTACTAACAAAACTAAAAAGGAATTACATGAATAACATTTTATAAGCAAGAAACTAACAAAATAAATTTAAATAAGTCCTGCTTATGATATGGTAGATGATGTTAATTATGAATGAAGTATTATTACTTATAAATATCTTCATTCACAATTTAACACTACATTACCTTGAAGGTACCCACCTAATAAACAACTGCCATTATGGATTCCGTCACTGCTGAACGACAGGAGATCTGCTCACATATGTCACCATCTCTGGACAAATGCCATGGAGAAGTTTGTGGTTACACTCAATATCTCCAAAACGTTTGACCGGGACTGGCACAAAGGCTTACTAAGCAAACTGCCATCATTTGATCTGTCCCAGGACTTCTGTAGTTGGATTGCCAGCTTTCTATCTGGACACACACTGTGTGATGGTAGATGGTTCCCTATGCTCTCACCATTCAACTTATGCTGGGGTTCCACAAGGTTCTGTCCTCTCACCAACCCTTTTCCTGCTATATATATCAATGAGCTACTTCAATTGACCTCCAACTCAATATGCAGTTTTTCAGATGACAGCACATTACATTCCTTTCTTCCCTTTCATTTGATAAACATTACCCTACACAACTCGCCTCAACCTACAGGACATCAAACCCCCCCTCAATTCTAATCTCGAAGCCATCCTCCAATGGGGTTCGGATAACCTCATCAATTTCAGTGCTAATAAAACTCGGTTCTGTCCTATTTCCCATAAAAAAAAGAACCATTTTTTCCCAGTATTATTTTTGACAACACCCAAATTTCCAAAGAAGTTGATATTTCTCTTCTCAGAATTGCCTTGACATCAAGCCTCTCCTGGCATAAACACGTCACAACTATTGCATCCTCAGCTTCTAAAAAACTAGGATTTCTCTTTCACTCAAGACGTTACTTCACCCCTGAACTGCTGTTAACCTTATACAAATCACAAATCCACCCAACCATTGAATACTGCTCTCACATATGGGGTGGGGCCCCAAAAGCTCCCTCAAAATGCTTGACTCAATACAGAAGAGAGCAATCACTTATTAATGACCCATTTCTTATCAACTCAGATGATCAGTCTCTACATTATGTGTATTCTACAAATATTTCCATGGAAAATGTTCGTCTGAAATAGGATCAATAATTCCCCCACTTAGTGCTAAGCTCATTGGAACATGTGCGGCTGCTGCTCAACATCCCTTCACAGTGCACCTAGAAACAAGCAGATCAAGTTTCTTTTCCTCCTCCTTCATCCCTGCAATTGCTGTATTGTGGAACAGTCTCCCTCCTGTTGTGTTTCCCAAGGAATACAATTTACAGTCATTTAAGTCAAGCTTAAACCTCCTTTCCCAACCCACTACCCATACACGGTACTAATGTACTATAGGTTGATCAACCAAATTCTCGTGTATGGGCTCAACATTAAAAAAAAAAAAGTGTCAACCTGCCATAATTATTTTTCCTTCTGTTTGCCATATAGCAGAACAGTTCCCTTGAATTAACCTTGGCCTGACCAGCCAATCTCCTCTCATATGCACATTTTCCTTCTTTACCAAGCTCTTCACTTTCTTAGTCCGTAGTTTATACTCTTCATGTATCTGATTGCCACCAAATGTCTTGTACCACCTCTATAACCTTTTTTTTCCAACACAGCTTGCTTGATTTGACTGTTCATCCATTTCACTCCTACTCTATATACTTGCCTAATCCTTGGTATGCAGTTATACATTTCATGTGTCAGATACTGTTTTATGAATTTCCATGCACTGCCAACATCTTTTCTGCACAGCTCGTAGTAAATATTCGTGATTTTGCTCAATGTACTCACCATGGGTGAGTGGACAAGCATATTTGTTGAGCCAGCCAATAACCACAGTAGCCACTCTGCCTTCAATCAGGGAAAATGACCATGCAGTCTTATTCTTCAAGGTTGCTAAATATGTAAAATTCTCAGTCAAAAAAGGTTTATGTGGGCCTATAAAGCTGGTGATTATGACAAACTGAGGAGCTATGTGGCATGGCATAAGAAGCTACAAGCAAAGAATGTCAGTATTGCATGTGAAGTTGTTAGGGATTGTTTGAGAGAAGTGGCATCAAGCTTGCATACCCAGGATCCGCAGGATAAATTAAGTGAGATATAAATTAATGAGTAGCAATATAAAGCAGAAGCTGAAAAAAAAAATTATGGAAAAAAAATAGATCAACATGCTCATGAGGAAATACATAGCACAGACAGGGATTATTATCATGGTATGGAAGGCTAAAATTATGAGAGAAAAATCAGTTGATTAGATCATGGCTAAAGAATTTTTTTCACTGTGTAGTTTGTAAGAGGAAGAATGACTATGGAAGAATACCTTTAATCAAGTTTCTTTTCCTCCTCCTTCATCCCTGCAATGAAGGAGGAGGAAAATGAAATTAAGAAAAAATAGTTGTTACTAAGTTATCATTTTGCAAAGGTGCATCATCCAGGTAGGGATTTTGCAGTTGCTGATGCAATAGAGACTGATGTCAGAAATGAGGTAGATGAACAGTTGAAAAATATCAATGTGAATACAGCAGTGAGATTGATGGCATGTCAGCTGTGTGCTATGCGAATGTGCAAGAGAATTGACAATGCCTCTGATGGCTCAATCTAAATCTTAGCCCTGGCAAGGTTCCAAAGGATTGAAAGAGGGTAAGACAGTTCCAGTATTGGAAAATTTGGTTAAATTCCAGTAGCAGGTGGAAAGGAATGCAATACTCATTGGTGGGCAGCATGGCTTTGTAAAAGGTTATTATGAATTAGTAATTTACTCACATTTTATAACAGAGTGACAGTAGAATTAGATAAAGGAAATGGTTTCACCATGCTACTGCTGGACTTTGTAAAGGCATTTGACAGAATACGCTATGAAATATAGGAATGGATATGAAGCTGGTAGCATGGATGGGAGAGGGGGGGGGAGTGGCTGACAGACAGACAAGCATGAGAGAGGAATATATTGTGGTGTGGACTCTTGGTTGACTTGCAGAGTGTCGAACTTTTTTGTACTAGGGCACTACTGTTTACTTTGTATATTAATGATATGGAAATATTCAGCTGTTTGCTGAAGATGCAAAACTTGAGGAGAACAATAGTTGATAAAGGTGTGATTTTAATAAACTAGTAGAATGGATGAAGGATAATGGTTCTCAGCTTATTATTATACAAAAGGTTATGCTCTTTGGGATGAAAATATTACATACTATGTATTACAATTATGGATTACAGGAAATTGATTAGGCTCGGGATTTAGGGATGATGATGGACAGAGATTTGAAGTTCAGAAGCCATATTGCAGAAGTTGGCAGTAAAGAACACTGACAAATAGAGACAGAGAGATTATTCTCCCACTTTATAAGCCTACGATAAAGCTGCATATGGACTACTGTGTGCAGATTTGGTCATCTGGATTTCTTGTGAATGAAGAAGTGGTGAAAAGGATTCAGAGATGAATGACCAAGCTGGTGAGAGGTCTGTGGAACACTCCCTATGAAAATAAATTGAAGATGTATAGGTTGCAAAGTTCAGTTGACAGGTAGAAAAGAGAATACGTGATAGAAATTTCTAAGTAATGTGATAGAAATTTTTTCAATACATGATAAGTAGAGAGAGAGAGAGAGAGAGAGAGAGAAAAACTAGGGCAACCACTGGAAGTTGTGTAAGAGTGTGGTTAGTAAGGGTGTACAGACTAGAGTGGTGAATGGCTGAAATGGATTGCTTGGGGGGGGATAGTTCTGATTGTCCTGATGGTGAATGAAAGGAGCAGTTTGATAGGTATTGTGTGACTAACTATTATTCATATTGAATCTCCTATGATGTCTTCTGACTCCATGGAAATACTGATATAATAATATTAATAATGTTGTAAATAATCTTTAAAATTATGGAGCTATTACCAGGAAATCGAATTTATTTATAACACGGTAGCAGTTTTCATCGTTTTACTGTAATGAATTTTAAAGAATCTTGTTGAATTCCTTAACTGTCATATATCTTGTCACCTTACTCACCTAAAGGAAGTACCAGAAACTGCCAGGAAGAAGAGAAAGGTGATTTACTAAAAGACTTTTGCAAACATTCCATGTGAGATTCTAGTTCATAGTTCTATTATCAGAGTCTTTCAGAGGAATGATTTGGTTTTTCATGCAAAATGACTAGTGGAGTGCCCCAAGACTCTGTACTAGGACTGCTACTCTTTAATATGTATATTAATGATATAACAGAAGATTTAAGAGCATTATCAGCTGTTTGCTGGTGATGCAAAACTGGGAAGGACAGTAGTTGATAAGGTGATGTAGATATCATATAAGATGATTTAAATAAATTTGGCAGTGTGGGCAAAGGACATTGGTTCTCAATTTAATGTTGCAAAATGTAAGATAATACATGTCCAGAATGAAAAAATTACATATCTGTATCATATTGATGATACCAGATTATAGGAAATTGATGAGGTTGGGGATCTAGGGGTGATGGTATATAGACATTTGAAGTTCAGAGGATTTATTATTATTATTATTATTATTCGTTACACCTCCAAGGAGTCCGAAGACTCATCATGGAAGGACACCTCTCCACCTCTACTACCAATCATTTTGATCAATGCCATTTACCGCCCACCACAACTAGTATTTTTTGTCTGTAAATTGCGTGCTCTGAAGGTCTGATTTGTCTGTATGCAAGATGAAAAACCCGAGTTTCCAGGAGGAAAAACCCTGCTACCTCCGTATGAGATCGGCTAACTCAACTTCGATTGAAAAAGTCCACGTAAAGATTCCTCCCATCACGATAAGAATTGAACTTAGGCCTATTCCAATCGAAGGGCGCAATGTACCATCATTCTTCCAATTGTGCTATGGAGGCGTAATATATTGCAAGGTTGGCAAAATAGCTCAGAGGATTACTTGGATGTTGAAGAACACATTGACAAGCAAAGATAGGAGGTTATCATCCCTCTTTGAAGGCCATGATTTGACCATATCTTGACTACTGTGCACAGATTTGGTCACCTGGGTTTCTTGGAGATCAGGAGGAAATGGTGAAGAGAATTCAGTGATGAGTGACCAAGCTAGTGACAGGTCTGTAGAATGCTGACCTGTTAGGATTGAAATTGTGTAGGTTGAAGATTGAGGGTATGTAGGTTATAGAATTAGGTTAATGGACAGAGTAGAGGGCACATGATAGAAACTTATAAGTTACTAGATTCTATTAGCTTCATACAAAGAAATTTTTCAATGCATGAGTAGTAGGATGAGCACAACCCCTGGAAGTTGTGAAAGAGTGTGATTAGTAAAGGTATGTCAGACTAGGTTTTTGTTTGGAGAGTGGTGAATGAGTGGAATGGGTTGCCTGAGATAGTTATGAGCCCCAATAGTGAACAAGTTTAAAGACTGGTATGATAAGTGTTGTGGGAATAATGGTTGGTGGGGAGGGGGGGGGGCTCCTGCAATGAGTCTTTTGACTCCATGGAGATACTCATATAATAATAATAAATATTCATGCACTATCTACCCACTCAATATCTGGGATGCTACATACTTCTTATCTCTACTGGTAGCTGAAGTTGATATCTTGACACCTACTAACAAGATCTCTAACTTCTAGATATTAGTGCATCAAGTAACTGGTCACAGAGATGACTGGTTTGTAAACAACCAGATATTGAGTATCCAGAATATTTTAGAACTCATTGCCCTGCAGAATTGTACCTAAGGAAATGTACCTAATACTTGATGCCTTTTATTATTGATCTAGGTGATAATAGATTGTCCATCATTACAACTTTAAGCCTTTATTAAGAAAATCTGTAATGTCATACTAACTTAGGAAAATCATTTACTGCATTTTTGGACAACTGAGATAAATTTTCATACTCACAAAGATTTTTGTATTAGCATCCATTCCCTTTTGACAGAGGCTTGACAACTTAATTGCTGACGTGATGTGTGTGTGTGCGTGCGTGCATGTGCGCAAGCGAATCATGTAATTTTTTACATACAAGATTGCTTAAGAAAATTTTCTTTCTTCTTCAGTTTAATGAAAGAGGTGCTGACACCAGAAGATCTGCCTACACCATCAGCACCATCTCCAGAAGAGGAAGAAGAAGAAGAAGACAGACATGTGGAATTGTTAACACCATCTGCTCCAATACTGTCACCAGACTCTGAAGTGAAATTGTGGTGTCAAATTGAATGTGTTGTATGCCTTGATAAACAGGTGAAATTAACACAAGAAATTTTTACTGATATTAATGCTCTTTTAAATTATTTTTATAAAATTCTTGCAATACCACCATAAATCACCAATGTCAACAGTTTTGAAACCAGATGTGACTTGTTAATGATAGCAGTAGTGTGCTTCCTAAGTCACATTACATGCCGACATTTAAGACTGTGCAGATCCTGAGATAATACTCTAGACCAGTGTTTCCCAACCTTTTTGATGTCGCAGATCCCCATGTAGCGAATGTTAATATGTCGCGGATCCCCCCCCGTAGCAAATGTTAATTCACTGCAGCCCCCCATAAAATCCAAAATGGAAATTTTTTATATTTTACATATCATAAAGATGAAGAAATAAATTACAATTCTACAACACTAAATGTGTCGTTTATGACAATGCAATACTGGGGTCCGCAGACCACAGTTTGGGAAACACTGCTCTAGACTACCATAGCAGTCTGGAGTACTTTCACAAAATTAAATTTTTATAAAAATTGGACTTGTATTCATAATGCAACCAGATATGTTTGTGGAATAGAACCAATGCTTGATGGGTGAAAGCCTTTTGAAGGCCTGCTGTTACAAATGTTGAAGGAAAACTACATGTGCAAAAAATTTTGTTTAACTGGATCTCCAATACCTGACTAAGGAACAGAAGTAGTATAGTTTCACACACTAAAAATGTACATTGTATTCGTACTACAGAGAAGTGATCATTTTAGTTACATTAACATGTTCATGCTGGGCAGTGTCTGCATGTATGGAAACTGGGTAGCAACTAGCTTTAATGTATGTATATATGTCGCTTCCACATCGAGCAGTCACATTTTCACAAAACTCATACAGCATGTTCATTGCAACTTCTTCAGTAGAATTTATGTAAAATTAGCATTTGTGAAATGTCTTAATGATATTGAAAATCTCAAATGCAATTTGAAATGATTTCAAGTTAGATTTGATGTCTGTTTATCGTCAACAAAATAATAGAATATGCAAGATATCTGTTATTAATAAGACAGAAGAGCCACTGACAAAAAGATGCTTAGATACACATATGAATCTTTGCTTTACATAAATTGTGTGTTTTCTGTACCCAATGACTGCATTTTTAACAGCTGTTACACCTATTTTCTACAGCTAAAAATATGAAAGAGGATTTGAAGACAAATTTGTTTAGTTAGATACTGTGTTTAGTGCAACAATAAATTTCTGTTTTGCATGCATGCAGCACAGTGTCTGTTCTGTGCTGTGTTTTTGTGGAAGAGGAGTGTTTTTGTTATGATGTGTCATTCCAGGTGTCTCTAATTACATAATTGTTGCTAAATATAGTATATAGGTGGTAAATGTTTAGTTAATTCAATGACAAGGGTCAATTCAAAAACAAGTAGTTTTTGAATTGACCCTTGGAGTAGAAGAAAACAATTGCCTCCCATTTCTAGATGGCCTTATTTTCAACAGCCATGGTGGTCTACAGTTCCCTGTTTACAAAAAAGCAACTCATACTGGAAAGTGCATCAATTTTGCATTATATCATCACCTTTGTCAGAAATATGGCATTATTAAAACTTTAGTTTATCATACTCATAAACTATGTTCAGCTTGTTCTCTTTTAAATAAGGAACAGTCCATTATCAGAGCTGCATTCATATCCAATGGGTACAACACCAAAATCATCAATAACAATTATAGCTTTCAATCAAATCCTCCTTTAGAACTTCTAGAATTTTAATTTAACATGTGAAGAGAGTGTCAGAAAGAACTGATAAGACTTTTCACTAGATCAGCCTTCAAGTTTCTTTCCTAGAAAGAAACTCGAAGTTTAGAAATAAAATTCCTTCCTAGATCTTAACAAGAATAACTATTTCAAACTTCTCTATTTTGGGAAGTCATTTTAACTAATACTCTTCATTCTTGTGTCTAATGAATTATTTTTTAAAAAAATTATTTCTTTGAATTCTAATAATTATAGATAAAGTTATCATCCTGTAGTGAATATCATATAGTGACACACACACTTAGTTGTTAAATATTATTCGAAGTTGATTATCTCTTTTTATACGTATGCATTAACAATGGCTATGAAACTTAGCCAAAATTTCTGTATGTATTAAACAAAAATTTTCCTTACATAGATGTTGTTATTATGTAATTAATCTTGTCATTATTTATGTCTTATTCTTATGTCTCTATTTTTTGTACTATAAATATGATCCATATATCAAATCTGAAGAGAAGTTTTTCTTCTTCTAATGTTTTAAATAAAAGTTGGCCAGAATTGGAAATGGTGTAGAACTTGTTGCAGTTCTTCTATTTGTCTTTAGAGTTTGCCTTTCCAATTAAAATATCCAGAATTCACGGCCAACTTAAAGATATCTACAAATTTTTAATTGGTATTTAGAAGATAGAAAAGTCAAGGATGTTATAAAAGGAACAATGAAGTGAGAGAGAATTGATATTAAACAGCCATTAGGTAATCAGAATCAAGTTCTTTAATTTTGAGTTGGTCTAAGAGGATGTCCAAATTTATGTAGTCTGGGTAGACCACAAATTCTGAATGGTTGTATAAGTTTTAAGTTTTTGAATAGTATATGGTTGAGAGAGAGATGATGCTGTGCAGTAGATTATTTAACTTAAGTGTATTGTTAGTGGGATTCCTTCCTCTGGCTACATTGGTATTACATTCTCAGAGAACATCATCTGCTTCACATTTGTAAGTGGTAGATTCTGGAATATCCATGATATTTCTTTTATCTGTTCTTGTAATTGCAGCCTACAGTGTGCAGTACTCTTAAACATCAAATCTAAATCAGACTTCAAAACTACAAAAACTTTGCCTCCTGTAACAGGAATTGGTTGCCAGCCTCCTCTCTAGTCATTCACTGAATGTCATGGTCGATGATTCACCTCTTTGGATTTATCTGTCAATGTTTGGAATACTCCAAAACCCTGTGATTTTGCTCATACTCTTTCTCATATATATATTAATAACCTTCTCACTATATTTTCATATCCTATCCTTGGTTCACTGATAGCAGTAGCGTCTATTCCTCTTCTTCATTTTGCAAACTCTTACCATGGTCAAATAATTCGATCTTTAAGATCTATATACCTCCTCTTTGGAATAGCCTTGTGATAGAAGAATTCTTTCTTCTATCACATGCAGTTCATTATGGAAATTGACTGTCATTTTGTTGGATGAATTAACCAAAATATCTGTCTATTTATAAGCATTTAGTGAAAAGTCGCTACACCCAGGAGAATTGGCATCCATAATTGTATCCAAATGTAGACCAATAGTGTATCTTCCTCTTGTAGTCTACCATTGCCTCTCACACTTCTTGACTGTTTCCCATGCTGTTTGAGATAATTATCCGTACTAAATAAATTCCTTTTCCTTCTGCCTGTGTGCCTGGCTGCCTCCCAAATTAAGACTACATTATCACTCAAGTGAAGGCCATGTTGTCTCTATCAGTCAAATCTCACTATATCTGTAGAAAGTTTTTCTACATGATTACAAAGCAAATTATACTAGACAACAAGTTATATTTTTGTTTTAATCCTTTATTCAAACATGAGCAAACAAAGTTTGCATTGAGATATCCTGACAACTAGGCTATTTGTATATAGAGACTACTGACTTACATAAACTTCCTCAACATCCCATAATGCAAAGCATGCTTCCTTTCAGATATATTGGAAAGAAGTCACTGGAGGCCCCCCCCCCCATGGGCGAGGTTTGTAGCTGGTACAAATTGGAGGAATATGATGCTTCCAAGTCAGTGCAACTATGTTTGAGTAAAATGGCTGTGAGAAGGCAACTGACGGAGTTTGAAAGATGCATTGTGATAGAATGTCACCTAGCAGGCCTATCTGTTTGACAAATCCTTGTGTTAAGGCTTAAGTGGTGGGAAGACATCATGTTAGAGATTTAATGGAGTATTGACAGCACCAGAATAAGATTAAAAACTAATTTTAATTACTTAAATAAACAGCCAATAGGCTTCACTTTGGCGATGTAACATTATTTAAATTAAGGGGATATTAAATTCTACATTATTTTAAAGCCGAATAAGAAACTCAAAGATAGGAATCAAAGAGTTTCATGCCGAGTATAGCAAACTATAAAAGTTTCAGCGGATTGTAGCGTAAGCTAAAACACGTAGTTCAACACTAAGGCAACTCGTAACGAAGATGGGTAAAGTTCTGATCACTATTCTTAGTATTTCTCATAATGTAAAACACATCTCCTAGGAGATGCATGATGTTTTACATTATGGTGGAAGGTCACTACCCAGACCAGTTTCGACCTTTATTGAGGTCTCATCAGTGAGTAGGTAGACCTAGATAATACTCAGGTTATAGCTAGGTCTACCTAGGACTGTGGACTGCTGTTTGTGATGCCATGAACATTGAACTCCGAGAGGAAGCTGAACATCTGAAGTACAATGTTTTCTAGTTTGTGGCATTTCTACGGAACTGAGCATTGTCTCTTTCAGCAAAACAATGCACAATGTCATAAGACTTCTGCTGTACTGTGTGTGGGTATGAACGTCACCACACTGGATTGGCCTCCACAGAGCCCTGATCTCAACCCTATTGAATATCAGGTGAGGTGAAGGGATGTCTACCACACAACAGTCCAGGAGCTCATTACCTACAGAAGAATGGTCCAAAATTCCCATTGATCGCTATCATACGCTTGTGGAAAGTATGCACCATAGGATTGCTGCAGTCATCTCAGTGAAAGGAGGTCCTCCATCTTATTAAGGTGGGCTGTATTCCTCGCACTATGATGTTTGTTGACTCACATCAACTGCCTCAGCATCCCATAATGCAAAAGCATGCTTTCTTTCTGGTGCATATATTGCTATGTACTATTGACCATTAGGCTCTGGCTTCCCCCCCTAATAGTAAATCATTTAACTGTTATCACCTCTTTCCCTTTTAACCTCAAGCCTCATTGAAAAGTTTTTCTGCTTCCTTGTTGATTAACTGAAAGTTATTCTGACATGAAAATAATAGTAATAATAAAACCCTCAGGAACCTGAGATCACATGGATGGGGGAATAGCACTATTAACAGAAGAATTCATATAAAAAATCACAATTTTATTAGTTGTTCTGTTCCCAGAGAATAGGTGGTTGACACCAGAGTTAAGGAAATTAATCCTCTCTAATAATAGTCATAAACAGATGCCTTACAATGTT
The DNA here is from genome assembly GCF_054136105.1 of Typopeltis vanoorti. Taxonomy (NCBI): domain Eukaryota; kingdom Metazoa; phylum Arthropoda; class Arachnida; order Uropygi; family Thelyphonidae; genus Typopeltis; species Typopeltis vanoorti. The sequence continues at coordinate 19,776,539 of NC_143574.1, read as the reverse complement.
TAGATAGATGCAGTTTTAACTTCTACAAGTCAGTAAATTCATCTACAGCTCATCTACCATCTTTAGCTGTGCAGATTAATTCAATTGTATCTCCAATCTTCTCTGTGTAGGTTCCTGATGGATATTTAGGTAATACTGTTTGCCACTGGACTCTGCAGGGTAATGTTCTGAAATATGGCATACTCCTAAACAGTTACAGACAATGCCAGTGAATTCTGGAGTTTGACTCCCAATCTGACTGACCCTATATACACCAAATTAAGGGCTTGCTGCTACATTTGCATAGAAAAGAAAATGCCTTTCCTGTTCCCACTCTTCTGCTTTTTGACATTCTTCTTTTATGTCTTTATCTGTACCCCATTTTGTGAAAACTTTGTATAAATAATCTTATCAGAATTCACTCTGTACTCTAACAACAATGCTAGCTATGTACTATTTGCCATTAGTATACAGTACTAGTACTGTGCTGTTATTGAATGTTCCTGACTTCCAAACATTATTAAGAGTAAATAACTACCTACCTTTTTGGTAGTGGCATCAACCACTACCAAAAAGGTAGCAAGGCACATATATTTGCTACTCCAGCTATTTCTTATAAAGTCCAAAGAATATTTCTAATTTCATGTTCATCGATATTAAATCCAAGGGTTTTTAGATTGGGAGGGAGTGGGGAGTTAATTTTAATCTGCTTTGAATAAAGGAAAAATTTTCTCTTGGTCTAATGACAAATCCTGTAGTGAAGCCTAAAAAGATCCTGCACAGTGTGGGATCTTTTTTATTGCAGTATGAGTGCCAACAAAGGAAGAAAAATCCTGCACAAAGAACGAGTCTGTAAGTATAGATAGAAAATTAACAATGAAAGAATGGCTCACCCACTCCACACACAAAGTGAGCCAGAGTGAAAGTAAGTGTGCAATGATTAGACAACCTTGAGGGCGAGATGCCTTAGCTGAAGCCAATGGGCCACAAAACATTCATGAGGCACTCAGTTCGTGACCCCACAATTATTATTACTATTATTACGTGACACCTGCAAGGAGTCCAAAGATTTATATCAAGGGAGGGCACCTACTCTACAACTCTGTCTCCACCACTCAATCCACCAACTACAGCGAACTGCATCATTTATACCAACGCCATCTACTGCCCACCAGCACCACTAGTATTTTCACAGGCCATCACAAACATCCATACCCACAGTGGAATTTGAACCCACAGCCTTTGGGCTGGAGAGTGGATACACTAACCACTCAGCCAACCGGCTAGTAACAATAAAGTGAGAAAAAACTTACAAAGCCAAGAGTAGATATTTCAAGAGCGCAAGATGGAAAGCCAGGAAATTTAAGTTGCCATGGGTATAAAAACCACAAGAACAGAGAGAGTTTCAGATGGAGGAAAACACTTTCACATCAGTGAGAAGGTAACTCAGGAAGATATTGAAGTTAACTGTTTTTTAATTATTATTATCCCATGGTATTATTACACCAGATAATAGAGGTCAAATTCATGTATTTCATACAGCACCATTTCTGGGTTGTTATAAAGTTCACATTTTGAAATATTCATACAATTTAGTAAATGCATTGGCAGTGCTTCCTCGATGTTACAGATTTTGCAATGATGACAAGACCAATCAAGTTTAACAATGGCATAAAAGTCATTGTTAAACTGGATTGGTCTTGTGTGGCCAGTCTTGAGGTGGGAGATCATAGTAGTGGCACAGCAATTAAACTTGGAGTTGATGGTAGCTCCTGGTTTTTCTGCTGAATACCAGTGGTGAGTCATGTCCTGGAGAATCATTCTTTTTATGTTTTCTTTTTGAGTGGTTTTAAAAAGATCAAAATCTGTGGTATCACTTGATGTTGCAGCCATTTTTGCTACTTCATCTGCAGTTTCATTTCCCTTTAATCCCACGTGAGATGGAATCCATTGGAAAATTATTTCGGGATCCTTGTGTAGTTTATTTATGTTTTTTGCTATGTCTAAGTATTTCTTGATGGCTAGTATAACAGTTCTTAATAGCTTGAAGGGCTGCTAAGGAATCTGTGAAGAATATAAATTCCTTTGGGTTTTGTTTATCCAAATGTTGCAGTGCTGTGTTAATGTCTATTAATTCTGCATGGTATGAATTGCATCTTATACTGTTAGTTGTTTTTAGTTCTGTATTTTGAGAGCCATAGATGAGCACACCTCTTCCAGAATTGCCATTTTGATTTTTGGAGCCATCTGTGTAGCTCTTTATTGAGTAAGGTCCATATTCCATTTTTTGTAAAAGAGCTAATGATCTCAAGATTTCAGGATTTTCTAGGCTTTTTTCTCATGTTTCCCTATTTCAAAATTGATAACTATATTTTTCTGTCTTGATTTGAGGGAAATTCTGGGTAGTTGGCTATTTTATTTGGACAATCCAAGGGAATTTTATTTCCATGATTTCATGCATTGTTGATTTTTTCTTTATTCTGTTTGTTGGTTGCCAATTTTTAAAAAGTTCACTTGTTCTATGATGTGCAAGGTTGGCTCTTTTTTCTACAAATTTAGTAAGATTTTCTTGCCACCTAATTTTTAAGGGAATAAAAGTTGGATTCGAATTCTGCTATTTTTCCAGGAGTTGTATTCCTTAGTCCACATATGATTCTAGCTGCATTTTTCTGAATTTTTATAAGTTTGTCTAAACTGGTTTGTGATGTTTGCATCCAGATAGGTGAAGCATATTCCATTACAGGTCGAATAATAGAGGTGTATGTGACTTTTAAGGTTTTAGCATCGGCTCCCCACTCTTTACCTGAGATACTTTTCATGATATTTAGTCTTCTTTTTGCTCTGACTGCAACATTGTTGATACGTTTATTGAAGCTTAGTGATGGATCCAGAGTGACTCCAAGGTATTTGGGGTATTCATTAAATGTAATTAGTTGACTGTTTAGCTTAATCTTCAGTCTCCACTTTCTAAGGTGGTTATTAATGGTGAATACACAAATTTCTGATTTAATAGGATTAATTTTGATTTTTTGGTTTTCACGGTATGTAAATAAACTTTCAATGGCTTTGTTTAAGTGACCTTCTGCTGTTTCTAGGTTGTTGTGAGCTGAGAATAGGACCAAATCATTAGCAAACATAGCTATCTTTGTTTCTTTATTTATATTTTTTTCTAAGTCGTTTGTAAGTAGATGGAAAAAAGGAGTGGGCTCAAAATGCTGCCTTGAGGGAGTCCCTGTTTTATTTTCACTTTCTTGGAAAAGGTATTATTTATTCTAACTTGAATTGTTCTATTTCTTAGAAAGTCATAAATCCAGTTTAGAACTTTCCCTTCTATTCCAATGTCACAAAGTTTGGAAAAGAGTTTCTGCTGCCACACCTTGTCAAAGGCATTGCTAAAATCTATAAAAGCTGCAATGGTGGGTTTGGTCTGGAAAGTTATCTTGAATTATCTGGGTTAAGTAGAAAACTTGATCAGTTATACTATTTTTGTTTAGATAGTAATTCAAACGTTGGAATATCGTTTTTTCCATCGGTTGCCTGGAATTGAAGTCAGTGAAATTGGTCTATAACTTCCGGGTTGGTCCTGAGGTTTGTTAGGCTTTGGGATTGGTATGATTGTGGCTGTCTTCCAGTCTTTTGGAGCTTTCCTTGTTTTAGGCTATTGTTGTATAGGCGAAATAGCCAATCTAGGGCTAGGGAAGGAAGATGTTTGATCATAATTCCTTGTATGTTATCTGGTCCACATCATTTATTTATATCTAGTCTCTCCAAGGCATCACTCAATTCAGAGATTGTAAATGGATCCCAGAATAATTTGTTTTTATATTTTTGGGGAATTTGCAGCGTTTTTCTGCTGTTGAGCCTGTTTTGATATTTCGTGGTCTTTCCTAGTATTCATCTCTAGTTTGCTTATGTTTTGAGAATGAAAGGCCAAGGTATTTGCGATCTCCCTGTCTCCAATTTTGATATTTCCATCCAGATCTTTTAGTGTGTTAGTCTCACCTGCCTTTGGTAGGCCTCTTTGTAAATTAGCAGTCAGTTTCCAAAGTTTTGTATCAGAAGTGTTTGGATTTAAGTTGTGGCAAAATTCTTGCCACCTAGTTCTTTGTAATATGTTATATTTTTGTTTAATTTCAGCATTTATCTTGTTGTACTCGATCCTGGTTTCTTGAGTGCTTCCAATTTTTAAGATGATAAATAATTCATTTTGTTATTTTACTATCAAGTTCTTGATGAACCTTTGTGTAGTTTGAAATAACTTTTCTCCTTAGCCCTTTGGAATACTTTTCTTTGCTGCATATAGGATAGTATTCTTCCAAGTTATCTAGTCTTTGTCTAAGTCATCATGGTATGTGTGATTTTTCAGCATTTGACTTACTTCATCCTTGTATTTCTCCCAATTTGCCTTCTGGAAGTTCCAATGATATTTTCATTTTTGGGTGGGTCTAGTAATTTTTGGGTTCAGATTGATTAATATTGGGGTATGGTCATTTTCCTACTGGTTCCAAAACCGACCAAAGAGCTTTGTCGTGAAGATCTGGAGACACTGCAGTAATATCTAGGGAATCTTTTGTGCCATAAGAATGAGACAGATAAGTGGGTTCTCCAGTGTTAAAAGTTATTAGTCCTGTTTCATCTAAGAAATTACTCAGGTTTTCTCCTCTTGGGTTTATTTCCTCAGAACCCCATAACAGGTGTTTTTGCTATTCATGTCTCCTAAGATAATGGAGTTTTCCTCAATGAGATGGGATAGGCTGGAAATATTTGGTCCAGGTTTGTCAGGAGGATGATAACAATCGAATATGTTTAATGTCTTTTTACTTGGTTCCAGTATTTGGATTCCTTGTATTTCAGTTCCTTCTGCTACTATGTCTAGTTGAACAACTTTGTATGACAAGTTTCGGATTAGTGTCAGAAGCCCTCCTCCATTTTGGTCAGTAGGCCTATCTTGTCGTATTATAGTTTTTAATATTTAGTCTGCTGGTTTGTTGAAGTTTGGTTTCCTGGATGCAGATAATATCAGCATTGTGTTTGTCAGGTAGTAGTAATAGTTCATTTATTTTTTCTTTGCTTGCTGGAGTAACGATACCATTTAAATTACATTGAATGATATTAATATTTCTTGTAAAGGGTGGAATGATTTGCTCATTTCTCAATTCTGACATCATTTCCAAATCAAGAGTCGTGTTGGCTGCCCCATATGCCGTAGCATAGATAAAATCACTGGAATTTGTCTCCATGATGGGGAAAAAAGAAATGCTGCTGTCGTTGGATCATCCAGAGGGCACCACGAGGAGGTGACAGTCAGACTTTGCCCTCCTGAAGTTAACTGTTCTGGCATGGATTGATTGGACTGGTGGTCCTTTATCCCTTTATTGGATTTGCAATGAAATTTCTGGATTAAGGATTATTGAACACATGGCTCACCCATAGTGGGCTATTAATTATCAGGGAGTCTTTATTTATATTTTTTCTTTTCTTTTTTATAAGAAAACAAACAGCAAAAAAACTACTTGTTCAGTAGAGTTTTTGGAATGTTTGTCCTGAAATATTTGTTTTAGTCAACCGCCATAATGGGCTTCGAATATTATTGAGCCCTTGTCTCACACAACGGCTTCTGGCAGTCGATTTAAAAAAAAAAAAAAAACTTACCTTTTCAGTTTAGTTTTGGGGTGTTTATGTTTTGCAGGATCATGCTCACTGTAGTCTACCACTTGGTGGATTAGTGGGTTAGGGTGGATAGCAGCATTTGCAAAGAATTTTGTAGCATTTTCACAGGAAAGTTTTTTGATCTCAGGGATACCAGCTTCTCAATGAAGCTGTATGTTTCTTACAAATGATTGTTTGTAGATTCCTAACATTTGAATCCATTGTGTAACTCCATGTGGGTGAGCTTTTTTGTATACTTTACTGATGAAGTCCAGATCCACATGGGTGTAGTTTGGACTACATTGCTTCTCTAGGCTGTCAGCTAAGGCTTCAACTTTGTGTATGTCATGATAAACCAGACCACATTCACTATGTAGTAGTGGGAGAAGTTTACAGTCTGTGCATAGCGCTTTGTTCATTTTCCAAAGCATCTAGTCCTCTCTGTTTTAGGGACTGAAGTTTTGTCTCCCAGTGTTGATTTTTGATAGTTTCTAAGCACATATTGAATTTCCTTTATAGCCCTATTAAGTGCTTGTCAGTGTTTTGGGGCCAGCATGCTATGCTATTAGCACTTGGCTCTGTTCTTTTCATGGATCAGGTTTTTAATCTCATCCAGAAGTCGGAGTTTGTGTGTGGCAGCTGTTAATGTGCAGTTATCTGCTTTTCTAGACTCAAAATTGAGTCATCAATTCTTTTTCTTCAAATCAATGCTGGAGCTGGACCAACAGATTTGTGTAAAGGCAGTCATTATTTTTTGTCCAGTTGACAGTTGAGACCCAAACTGGGTTTCAACTGTCAACTGGAAGCCCAGTTTGCAAGCCCAGTTTGAGTAAAACTGGATTGTGGTTGAGTTGAGGTGCTATCACACTTATTTGGTATTGATGCATGATATTTTGTAGTATCACTATGTCGAGGGCATCAGGAGGTCCTGCCACATTGTAGGACATGGGTTCTGGGGCCTATGATCACTGTGTTCCTGGTGGCAGAAAAGTCCTTGAGGGTTCTCAAAACAAACAGTTGCTTCCAGTAACTGTTTGTTTTGAGAGTTGTATACAGAGTATATTTTCAGGTGACCCACATTTGCAGTTTGGATCTCTACTCCCATGATTTATATGTTGGTAGTGGAAGGATTTACAATTTCATTGTGTTCTGTATTGAGCTTGACAAATATGGCTGTTCCACCCTCCTTCCCACTTTCCAGCATTGGGTCTGTCATTTCAGTATAGAACATAATTCCTGAGCTTTGGCTGGTCAAAGGTGCATTTTGTTTACAAGGATTACCTCAGCACTATAGTGTGAACTATCGTAAATTCTTGTAGTTTGTACATATTGTTTCCTAGACCATTGGCATTCCAGAACACAATCTGTAAGAGTTTGGCCTTCTATGCTTGTTAGCCAATGACTAGTGCAGTAAAGATAGTTCGTGTATGTCTCAGAAACTTGTTTGTGAAGTCCTGGCTGAGGTTTGCTTTGCTAACTCAACGTTTTACCCAGAGTGACTGCTATGACTGCAGCATTGCTGGATTTGGTTGGGCATTGGGATTCATTTTTTCCTGCATGTTTTGAAGCCACCACCTCTGTGTACATGGCACATGCTTGGGTGGTTTATTGTGCCATTGGAGGGGGGGGGGTATCTGCATTTGCTGTGAGTGCCCATGCAGTTGTTGATGGAGCTCTTAGGTTTTCTTTTTGATTTTTTGGCGTCTAAGTATTGTTTGTACCCTCTGGTTGGTGTGCTCTGCCACGGTTGCCTGTTTTTTTTTTTTAAGCTGCTGCGAGGTTTTCTCTGCATTTAATGCAGTAGCATTGTGAATTGCTGAATTTTTGACATCAGCGGTACTGTCCAGTTGATCCCTTCTGCTGTAATAGTTCTGGTTTTATAGTGAGGTTGCAAACTGTTTTTAGGTTGTAGATTTCTCAGTATTTTGCTGATTTCCACTAGGACAAGAGGCAATGACCATTTATCCTCTAGGAGCATATGGCTACCTTTAATAGAATTTAGTCTGCAGATTTTGGTTTCTTGTGAGTTGTAATACCACATAGTACCACTTTGAAGGTTTTTTTTTTTTTTTTTTTTTTTTTTCACTTTTGAAAGTAAATGTGTGGTATTGGATGTTTTTA